>NC_090026.1:29543216-29843216 GCF_037176765.1 Anolis sagrei
GGCCATCTAGCCTCTGTTTAAAAGCTTCCAAAGAAGGAGCCTACACCACACTCCGGGCAGAGAGTTCCACTGCTGAATGGCTCTCACAGTCAGGAAGTTCTTCCTAATGTTCAGAATCTCCTTTCTTGTAGTTTGAAGCCATTGTTCCGCATCCTACATTATATATTATTTCTTTGGGGGGTTGTTGTGGAGGTCAGAATCCTCTACTAACTCTGCACTGCTCAATCCCTTTGTCCCAAATCCATCTTGTAGCTGCGGCAGTTACCAATCATATTATTTACAAGGCATTTCCACATCTCCGAGAGGAGCAAGCTGAGGCTGTAAATTTCTCCTTCTTCAAACATTCTCCATGGTAGCCCCTGGCACTGAAAACTAGTTTTGGTAAATATGATTTGGTCAATTAGACTGAATAACAATGATTCAAATGAAAGCCAGGTGTGCTTCCATTGTCATAACATTTCTTTCCAAGATGAGATCATGTCCACTGTTTTATGATCATACAGACTCACAGTGCTCTCTGAACCTTCACTTGTGTAAATTTCTGGAAATGGAAGAAGTATTTTGAAACACTCCCTCCAAATATTGCATATGTATATCCATACATTTTGAGACCTGTCCTGGAATAAACTGGAATTTTAAAGAGAAATGGGGTTTGTGGGAAGAGAGATTGCAGAGTTCCTTGTCTTGCAATTAATGCTCCTCCTTGTTTATGTGCAATATTACAGCTGCACAATGCCAGAAATAATTGTATTGAATTCAAAGGAAGAATCACACAAGAAGAAAGAGAAAATACATCCAACTCCTTCCATTGTGTTTGGCAGCCACATAGCAGAACTTTTCCTTCTGGGAGAAGTGGTTTGCCTATTGCTGCAGGGAAAAAATACTTTCAAGTTAATTTCATACTATTTGTCAATCATCTTGACTTGTCCCTGGATCCTGGATTTCTGTTCCAGTCTATTAAAATGTCAGTCAACTATTCTAGCAGCAGGGACCAAAGAAGGGTCTCCAGATATGCAACAGACCCCCAAAGATTCCCACACTTGAAGTCAGTGAGGGAAAATAAATACTCAAACACTACAAATATTCCAAAATTGTCTACAATCCCCAAATAATTCCATTTTCCTCTACAATCCCTTTCAGATTGGTGACATGGGTCACTTGCTGTGGAAAAGTGCAATTTGTGGGAATGTTTGAAAGAGGAATTAGCTCCTGACTCTCTTGAAGTTGTCCATCCTCTCTTAGAGGTAAGAATTTAAATTCCTTCTTACCCTGCAACATCAGAGACTGGGCTGTGGCACAGCTAGTTAGTAGCCAGCTGCATTAAATCACAAGAGGTCATGAGCTCGAAGCCAGCCCGGGTCAGAGTGAGCTCCCGACCATTAATAGCCTAGCTTGCTGTTGACCCATTCAGCCCAAATGACAGTTGCATCTGTCAAGTAGGAAATGTACTTACTGCTTTATGTGGGGAGGCTAATTTAGCTAATTTACAACACCATAAAACCTTCCAGCAGCGTGTGTAAGAATGAGGAAATACTCCATCAAGGACTTGATGCCACAAGTGGACGGTGAAGCAGCAGCTCCCCCTGTGGCCGGAACTGAGCATACCGTGCCGGAAAGCTGAAATGTTAAATTGCCTTTGTGTCTGTCTATATATGTTGTATGTCTATGGCATTGAATGTTTGCCATGTATATGTACATTATGAATGTTTGCCATGTATATGTCCTAAGTCCCCTGCGGGGTGAGAAAGGCGGAATATAAATACTTTAAATAAATAAATAAATAAATTCCTGGCCAAGGCCGCAAAGCAATTGCTCTAGCCTTCCAGACACCCTATAGAAGTCCTGGAGCAAACTATATACACTTAGTCCAGGACATTCTAATAAACCCAGCCTGAATTTACAAATTGATGTGCTTCAAAGACAGGACTGAGATGGCAGTGAATGAATCTGTATTTACTGCAAAGTGAATTAAGACCCATGGGCCAGACCCACTTACTAATGATATTACAATATAAAGGTATAGTACGATATAGAAATATTTAATACTGATATTGTACTATGCTTTTTTTTTTTTGTCGTGTCAGGAACAACTTGAGAAACTGCAAACAGGAGAAACAGGATCCCCCGGTGGCGCAGTGGGTTAAATCCCTGTGCCGGCAGGACTGGTGTCTCTTGGTTAGCTTCTGTTGTTTGGTCACTTAATCCAGGTCACAATAATACCAGCAACAAAAATAGTGAAGGGTTAAAGCAGTAGTTTTCAGCTGGTAAACTGGCTGGGATTTCTGGGAGTTGTAGGCCAAAACACCTGAGGACCCACAGGTTGAAAACTACTGCTTTAACCCTTCACTATTTTTGTTGCTGGTATTATTGTGACCTGGATTAAGTGACCAAACAACAGAAGCTAACCAAGAGACACATATGTTTATATGATTCTGTTAACCAAATTGGGAGATCAAGTGCGTATCCAGAGATAATTTTTAATCATTCTCAACACTCACTTTCACAGAAAACTTATTAATTAAACAATATCATATTATTTTCTTCTCCTTAAGAAAAACTTTTCAGAACACTTATTTATGCCTTGTATTACAGCATGCCAAGTGGGTGTTTTATGGTCTGGGCAGCCATAAAACACCCAAGAGAATTGGCTTGAACATATAAACTTAGCATCTTCTGGAGAGGTTTATCCTTCCTATCTGGGTATTTATGGGTTGAAGCAGAACTCCTTGTTTTCATTGGCAATGTCCTCGTGAACTAAAAGGTATTTATTTTAGTGACAATGCAGCATCACTCTGTGGGGCATCTCAAAGTACAAAAAGTACAAAACATACACTTTTAATCACTGGGGACTTTGGATTTAAAACATCCTGCACATAAACCAATTCCATGAAAATGTAGCAAGATGTTAGAAATACCTGCTTTCATAACCCTGTGCTGTGTGAATACAAATTGTTTTATTTTTATTCTAATCAGTAACAGTTTTCATCCAAGGTGCCTTGTGGTCTGATGAATCAAACAAACCCAACAATCCCTCCATCAATCTAAGGCAGGTTTGTTGTGGAAAGCCTAAAGATCTCTGGAAGAAGGATGCATGTTAATGTGTCTATGCACTTCTACTCACTGGGCAAGGGCACAAACTCCACGGCTGTTGCGCTTGTGATCTTGCTGGTATCCAGTTCTACTCGGTGGTATTCATAGATAGTCCGACGGTGGGATTCTATAATTAAAAAAACCCAAAATTACATTAGTGCTGGGTTCTATACTCTGTTTTTTTAATGGTACAGTCCATTTTGTTGGAGCATGTAAGGAATCAGTGAGTGTGTGTGTCAACTGAACCATCTAGGAATTTAAGATTGTCTGGGGAGGCCCTGCTCTCGATCCTGCCTTCTTCACAAGCACGTTTGGCGGGGTCAAGAGACAGGGCCTTCTCAGTGGTGACCCCTCAGCTGTAGAACTCTCTCTCTAGGGATCCCTCCTGACCTTAAAAAAAAAAAGTAAAAACATGGCTCTTTGAACAAGCCTTTGGAAATGCAGTGCAATAGACAAATACAGAATCATGTAAGTTTGCAACATGGAACGTCTTAGATGATGCTATTGGAAAGTGAGCTTAACAGGAAGACATTGGTTATTATATGTTTTTAATGGTTTTTGTATTGTTTTGATTTTATATTGATTTTATAAAGCTGTTTTAATTCTATATTGTGGCATCAAATCACTGCCAATTTGTAAGCCACCTTGAGTTGCCTTGAGAAAGGCAGGATAGAAATATTGTAAATAAATAAATAAACTGAAAAATAAGATGCACAAGGCTGATTGGTCAGGCAATGCCTGGGGAGCAGGCTGAGCCTGAGACTTTTGGATACTGTTACATTTTTGTTCAGGCTTGAGCTATACAGGTGCTTGGAGAGCTGAGAAGCAGAGAGGGAAGCAGAGAGAGACAGAGTTTGGGGGTGTGCTCTCGCTTCATGAGCTGCTGAAGGAGTTTATCCACATGGACAAAGAAAGACAATTTTAAATTTCTCATAAAAGGACATTATGTGAGTTGATGCAACTGATCACATTGTACATATGTTGTTCTGAACTACGAAGAGTAAACTACTTGTTCTTCACTGTTCATCTGCATGGCATATTTTCTTTTCCTCTGGCAAGGCAGTGCGTGGGCTAACCAAACATGAACTACACGTGGTTTATTTTACATTACGTCACACATTTCATGGTACTTTTGACCTCTGAAGGATCAAGGATGATGGGATGGAGTGGGGACTTATCACGTTTGCAGATGACACAAAACTGGGAGGTGTGGCCAGTTGTGTGATGCTTGCAGGAAAGAAGGCAAATGCTATTTTTGCCTCTATTATAAAAAGCATAGTTTCACAACTGAGGGAAGTAATCACTCCACTCTATTTTGCTTCATCTGGAATATTTTGTGTTTCGTTCTGAACATCTCATTTTAAGAAAGTCATGGACAAGCAGATTCAGAAAAAAAGGCAACAAGGATAATAAAGGTATGGAGAACAAAGTACCATATTTACTCAAATCTAATGCTCACCTTTTTTTTTTTTTTTGGCTAAATGACTTCTCCAAACTTAGGGTGCACATTAGATTTGTGTCATACAGTACTCTTAGGGCTGAGTCCAAGCAAAAGGACAGCTGCTTTAGAAGCTGCACCTGGAACTCCTATTTGAGGGACCTCTCTTCTCATTTAATTGCCATGGTTCGATGCTGTGTAATTCTGGGATTTGTAGTTTGGTGAGGCATCAGCATTTTTCAGCAGAGAAGGCTCAAGGCCTTGTAAAATTATAGCCCCCATGACTCCATAGCATTGAACCAAGTGCATTAATTCTACAGCATAGATGCACCCCAAGGTTTTCATTTCTGTTTCTGGAAGCTTTGGTGCTCTAACACTTTAGTTTTTAAAGAATTACACACGCGCCCACTGCAATGGGCACCTTTTTTGGCCAAATGACAGAGAGTGCACTTTTTGCCGTTATACATTACATTCGCCAGGAAATACTTTTGGTTCTTTAGTTTTAGGGCTTTGAAAACTGAGGTGTGCATTAGATTCGATGGCACATTACACTTGAGTAAATACAGATATTAGAGGAGCTGGGTATGTTCAGCTTTATTCTGCAGCATGTCAAAAGAGATGGCAGGAGTACATTTATATACTTAACTTGCATAGGCTTACATCTTGGCAGCTAAAAAAAGAGGCTCCTTCCATTATCTCAATCAAGCCGTCTACATCAAATCAGCATTTTTACCTATGCTAATTAATTAATTAATTACTTTCTTACAGTCAGCCCCCTCCCTTTCCTCCGAGGAGTTCAAGGCAGGTTTGACTTCTCATTTTTGTCTTCACAACAACTGAAATTGGGAGAAATAATAACATTTCTAACTTGTAAAATGTTGTTTTGGGGGAAAATAGGGAGAGATGGTAACCATGTTTCTTTCTCACAATTTAACATTAAGACCACAGGATTGTATTGTGGGGATGGACACGTAATATTATTTCCCAAATATGTTGTGTCATATATACATATACATATAAAAAGGTAAAGGCTTCCCCTTGACATTATGCCCAGGCGAGTCTGACACAGGGGTGGCGGTGGTGCTCTTTTCCATTTCTAAGCTGCAGAGCCGGCGTTGTCCATAGACACCTACAAGGTCACATGGCCGGCATTACTGCATGGAGCACCGTTACCTTTCCGCCAAGGCGGTACCTACTGACCTACTCACATTTGCATGTTTTTGAACTGCTAGCTTGGCAGAAGCTGGGCCTAACAGTGGGAGCTCAACCTGCTCCCCGGATTTGAACCGCCAACCTTTTGGTCAGCAAGTTCAACAGCTCAGCGGTTTAGCCCACTGTGCCACTAGAGGGCACCACATATACATACTATATATACACCGCCGTGAGTCGCCCTAGGGCTGAGAACGGTGGTCAACAAATGCAGCAAATATATATATATATATATATATATATATATATATATATAGGAAGACAACATTTGGTGGGAGCTGGCCATTGTTAGTTTTCAACAATTACGTTAAAAAAGTAAATAAAAACAATTAGCTTGTAGAACGCATATTGAGTATCCTTATGCAGAATTCCAAAATCAGTAATGTTGCTTGTCTACATAGATAGCTGAAATAGCTGAAAATTTGTTTTTTGATGGTTCAGTGTATACAAACTTTCTTTCATGCACAAAATTATAAAAAAGTATTGTATACAATTATCTTCAGGCTATGTTTATATGAAACAGAATGAATGTTGAGCTTAGACTTAAGCTCATCTCTAAGATATCTCATTATGTATATGTAAATATTTCAAAATCCAAAACAATCCAAAACACTTCTAGCCCTAAGTATTTCAGAGAAGGGGTACTCAGCCTGTATTACTAATATATTTTTCCACCAAACTGGCAGCAGTGTTAATGTTTTCCTTTTTGATGAACATTTCCAAGCTTTTGCCAATGGAAGGCTGAATGATGGGTGTATGAGGTTTTGAATTTATGGGTGCATCTACACTCTAGAACAGGCATGGGCAAACTTGGGCACTCCGGGTGTTTTGGACTTCAACTCCCACAATTCCTAACAGCCAGTAGGCTGTTAGAAATTGTAGGAGTTGAAGTCCAAAACACCTGGAGGGATGAAGTTTGTCCATGCCTACTCTAGAACGAATGCAGTTTGACACCACTGAGCTGTCATTGCTTAATACTATGGAATCTTGGGAGTTATAGTTTAGTGAAGCCACTCTTAGCATTAAGCTGTCGCAGTTCAAGCAGTGTTAATTTGCATTCATTCTACAGTGTACATGCTCCCAGGTCTATCCATCCTGGACCAATATATTACTATATTCTATTACTTATTATCACTCCAGAAGCACACACCCAGACCATTTTGCTTCTACCCAGCCCAGACTCACCAGGAACACCAGGAGCAGAGTTAAGCATCATGAAAGCATCAGAGAGGCCTGCTTTCACAGGGTGTTGTGTAGAACTAATCTCCAAGACTGGTATGGGGATCTAAAGCCAGAAAAGAAAATCGCATTATTGAAAATTATATATCTGGAGATTTTCCCACTCCCCATCCCCTCCAGCCATACTTCCTAATTAGCTAGGATTTTCAAGAACCTTTGGAGCAGTGGTTCCCAACCTGTGGCCTGTTACTACACTGTTGCAACAAGAGCAACCAGGCTCGCAAAACCCTCTTATAGTGCCGAGGCAACGGGGATGTCTGGAGAGGAGAGGATGACCACCCACCAAAGGCATGACAAGCCTCCTGACCGCTGCTTCTCCTCCTCCTCCCTCCCGCTGAGCAAAGCCGGTCCCTGGAAGCGGGGACACCTTGGTGTCTTTGTTTTTAGGACTGTTCCTGGGGTTATTTGGGATGCTGAGTCAGAAAATTGCATTGGATAGACCACATCAGCTCTAGTTTATTAAATATGGTTTTCTGTGGACGAGCTACTACTGGAGAGCATATGTTCTGTATCAGAAACTAGAGCTAATGTGGTCTACCTAATGCAATTTTCTCAATCAGCACCCCAAATAACGAAACCGAATCTAAAGTTGACCAAAAACTGATTAGTACCCTTTTAGTACTAATGTTGGAAAGTGGTCCCTGGTCAAAATGGTCCCTGGTCAAGTGATCCCTAGTCAAAAAAAGGTTGGCAACCGATGCTTTGTAGGAAATAAATACTTAACCAACTTCAAATACCCCTCTAACCTATTTTTTCTGCTAAAGCAGAGCTTTCCAAACATTTCATGGTGTTGACACACTTTTTAGACATGGAACATTTTGCAACACAGTAATTCAGTTTTATTAGCAAACCAGAGTTTTATTAAACAGGCTCCTTTTAAGAAATAGAAATATATACATAAACTGTAATAATGAAATGTGTGGGAACATAACATATCTCATGAAAACCTTTCATTTATATATTTTTAAATATGTGATTTATGGTTTATTTCCTGTTCAAGCTTTCCTGTTACATTTGTGTGATGCACCTCCACACTGAAACCGACACACGAATGTCAGAGTGACACAGAGTTCAGAAAGATTTGGTCATCTCACCTCCTTGTAGCCAAAGACAATTCTGCCATCATTGTGCAAAGCTGCCTGGAAGATGAAACAGCCCTTGTCTTCTTTTCCTTCCAAGTACACTTGGTCCCATTGAACCACAAAGACTTTTCCTGTGGGGAAAAGCAAGTGTTTATCATTATCTTTATTGTGTTTTTTTTCTGTTGTAAGCCACCACAAGTCCTTTTGGGGAGAAGGTGCGGGATATAAATAAAGTTGTTGCTGTTGTTGCTGTTGTTGTTGTTGTTGTTGTTAGAAGTCCCAGTTTAGCACTCAAGCCACTACACCATGCTGGCTCTCACTTCTGGACTAGTGGGCTAATATTTTTATAGCCTTCTACATCACAGATACGTGTTATTAATAACACAGCTCAACGAAAAAATATTTTTCTTGGTGGCTTGGGTTTTAGGCATTTTTACACCCGTTCCCGGGGTTATTTGGGCCACTGATTCAGAATATTGCATTGGACAAGCTGCACCAATTCTAGTTTCTTAAATATGGTTATCATGATTTTCTGTGGGTGTGCAGATGACGACAAGTATGTGGCCTATGTTCTGTATCTGTAGCTAGAGCTGATGGGGGAAAGTAATACAATTGTGTGGATCAACAGGTCGAATATACCTAGAAACAGGTCTAATATTTGAAGCAACAAAACCTGTGTTGGCTAGTGTAAACCTTCTCACTAGTTATGAGATCCTTTATGAAGAACCTCACCATTGTCAAAGTATTTGATAGTGGAATTGCGGGAGTAGCTGGGATTGAAGTTTGCCATAAGAGGGGCGACATATTCCGTGGCTGTCAGCATCCGATGGATGATCTCCCCCATGAAGATGAAACCTGACAAGAGATGAACAAGGAGAAAGGAAACCAAGTTTTAATCCCATTGTATCACAATTGTAAAATAGATATTTTAGGCCCAACCTGCCACCCATTGCTTTCTAACCCTCTTGTTCGCAGGACCTGCTAGGCAGATGCCAAGGCAGAAGATGCTGGGAGCCATATAATGCAGTTTGAATAATCCACAAGCTCACCTGAATTTTCCTCAAGAAGTATTTTCAGTCTCTTAAAGCATATATGCACTGATGCTATAATGCCAATTTAGCTGCCATGGCTCAATGTCAAACTGTGTTAATTCTATGGTGTAGATGCAGCCTATGTTTCTCTCACACACTCTCTCACACACTCTCTCACACACATACACTCAGTCGCTAGTTTATCTCTCAGCTCACTCACTTCAAAGCTTTGTAAATGAATAACCTGTCTTCTTATCAGCTCTAACATAACAAATGGCAAGGAATGCTGGGAGCTGCAATCAACACACCTAGAAAAACCATGATTCCCATCCCTAATCTAAACGTTTAATGCACCTTGACTTTTGAAACCTTTTGGACAGCTCTCCATTTCGATTCAGTGAACCTTTGCAAGACGGCATCTCTTATGCCCGAAGTGGTACCCAATGAAGCTCACCTCCTGTTGCTATGGTGACCTGTCGCAAGTGATGCCCATAGAAGGGGAAGTCAAAAGAGAGGATCACTCTCTGTAGGAGGACAGATAGAAATAACAGCATTAAACACAAGAGCTACATCTATCATGCTTGTGTTCCCAGGCTTCTGTATAATTGGAAGATAAGCAGCAATGTTGCTTAGGGTTACACACATAGGTCAGTGCCCTATGGGCTGGGGAAATCTAAATCAGAAACTAAGGAAAGCCAGTAATTTAATTATAAGCAGCTGTGCTTTTTTCCCCTTAGTGGCATAGTTTATTCTATTTTCACTTATTGCAAAGAGGGGCATGGAATGATGCGTGGTTTTGTCTCAGTCCTTGACTCACTTGAAGATTTTCCATCATTTTCAAGCTCACCCTCACTGTTACAAGGGCTGGAAATATCCTTTTAAAATAAATCTAATGATCATTTTTGACAGGTTTACACTTGGTGCTTTTATTGAAATGCCAATCCATTCATGGATATAGATTTTCATTAGTACTACATAGTTAGAAGGGCCTCTTTTTATGATTCATGTCTAGGTGGGAGGCAAAATCTCCGGTTTTGTTGGGCTCAGGAAATGGCTATGTGCAGATCTCCAACATAGTTCACTGCAATTTCCAAGACTTAGATGTATTGGAAAGACTCTTTCAGAGAGTCTATGTATGTAGCTAGCTTCCCTTTTGGTTGTTGGGGTTCTGGGGCTCTTCCTATACTCTGCTTTCAAACAAACAAGTAAAATGTGGGTGGATAATACAACTGCTAGATGGATTTGTAATTGGTTAAGTGACTAAATCCAAAGGGTGCTCACCAATGGTTCCTCTTCATCCTGGAAAGAAGTGACTAGTGGAGTGCTGCAGGGTTTGGTCTTGGGCACAGTGCACAGGGCATCATCTTTATTAATGACTTACATGAAGATTTAGAGGGCATCCTTACCAAGTTTGCAGATGACACCAAATTAGGAGGGATAGTTAATACTCCAGAGGACAGGATCAGAATTCAAAACAACCTTGACACATTACAGAGATGGGCCAAAACGAACAAAATAAACTCCAACTAGGAGAAATGTAAGATACTACACTTAGGTAGAAAAAAATGAAAAGGATAGATACAGAATGGGTGATGTCTGACTCAACAACAGTCCATGTGAAAAAGATCTTGGAGTCTTCATGGACAACATGTTGAACATGAGCCAACAATGTTATGCAGCAGGTTAAAAGGCCAATGGGATTTTGGGCTGCATCAAAATGAGAATAGTATCTAGATAGAGGAAGATCTTGACAAGCTGGAATGTGTCCAGTGAATAAATGATCAAGTGTATGGAAAACAAGCCCTCTGAGGAGCGGCTTAAAGAGCTGGGCATGTTTAGCCTGCAGAAGAGAAGGCTGAGAGGAGACATGATGGCCATGTATAAATATGTGAGGGGAAGTCATAGGGAGCAGGGAACAGGCTTGTTTTCTGTTGTCCTGGAGACTAGAACATGGAGTAATGGCTTCAAACTACAGGAAAGGAGATTCCACCTGAACATTAGGAAGAACTTCCTAATTGTGAAAGCTTTTCAGCAGTGGAACTCTCTGCCCCAGAGTGTGGTGGAGGCTCCTTCTTTGGAGGCTTTTAAGCAGAGGCTGGATGGCCATATGTTGGGGATGCTTTGAATGCAATTTTCCTGCTTCTTGGCAGAGAGTTGGTCTGGATGGCCGACAAGGTCCCTTCCAACTCTATGATTTTATGATAAGTCATGGTACCTCTTTATTCTGCTTTGGTCAGACCTTTGGTCAGATCTCACCTCATATTATGTCCAATTCCTTTGAAGATGCCAGCCACAGATGCAGGTAAAACATCAGGAGAAAATCCTACTAGAACACAGCCATAAAGCCCAGAAATGATACAACACTCCAGAAAAATGGGTGTGTGCAGCTGGATAAGTGTTTGGGTGAGTAAGTGACAAGAAATGGCCAACTATGTTTAGTACTTAATGCATAATATTTAATGATATCATCAGGGCCATCCTTAGGTTTCAGGTTTTGGCCTGGAAATCCCAGGGCCTGGGGCATTATAAGCTGAATATCCCTTATCCGAAATGCTTAGGACCAGAAGTGTTTTGGGATTTCAGGTCTTTCCTCCCAGATTTTGGAATAACTCTTCTTGTATATATGAACATGATAAGATATCTCAGAGCCAAGTGAAGACACAAATTTTATTTGTGCTTCATATACACCTTGTACACATAGCACACATGTGCAGGATGTGCAACTACATAGTAGTTGCACATCCTGCACTTTATCCTATGCACTCCCTCCATTACTGCAGGTGGCACTTATTTTAATCCAATGTTTCCAGCCAGGCATCGGCGCCAGTAATTTACCGTCACAGTTTGAGGATCGCAGCTTGATTGAGTGAAAGTTGATGTTTTTATATGTGCACGTGTTTTATTTTATTGTATTTTATATTATGTTCATATTTATGTTTGTTTCTAGGCACTTAGTGCTGTCTGTAAGCCGCCCTGAGTCCCTTTGGGGAGATGGTGGCAGGATATAAGAATAAAGTTATTATTATTGTTATTACACATATTTTTATGTACAATATTTGAAATAATTTTGTGCATGAATCAAAGTTTGTTACACGCAATGACCAAAAAGCAAAGGTCTTATTGTCTCAGCAACCGATGGGGACAATGTTGGACTCTAGAGTATTTTAGATTCTGGAAAACAGATGCTCAGTCTATACAGAATTTGGATTCTCCTTTAATCACAGTGGCTTAAGTTTAAATTTTACTTCTGAATAGAATCAACCCATTAAATCAATGGAATTTACATAAATGTTGACTGACCAAATTCCCCTGTAATTATGTATTGAGAAGACCAATTGGCCAGTATTTTTATTATGTAGTATTTCCTCATCTCTTTTTGTACACGTGCATGTCTTGAACTTTAAGGATTAACTCAATGAGTACTGAAATATATTATATTCCACTTAATTTTAACAGAAGAAAGAAGTACTACAAATGTTGGCACTGAACAGCAGCATGGTGACTGTGGACCTAATAGGCTAGAGCAAAACATGTATATAACGTTAATATTGCTGCTATTAAAAGAAGCAGGTGTTAATCTTACAGCATTTTTGTTTTGTTTTCTTTGCCTCTGGGGGTTTATGCATCTAGAAACATCTGTGACTAAGGTGTTGGCGCTAGGTGCCAGACGACACACAGAGGACAGTAGCTGGCACATACAATAGCTGCTTTATGCTTTCCCAGCAGTTAAGAAGTTGTTTGGGTATTGATTTGTTGGCTACACCTCCAGGGAGTGGAAAATAACACCCATAAATGGGTAGTTAGCAACTCAATAGCTGTTCTCTCTTATATTGACCCAACAGTTAAAATAAGTAGATGTTGTGATGACCGAGTAAATGACTGTCTCTCAGTTTCCCCCCTCAATGTAGACCAGTGGTGTGGATCCCCAGATGCTTTGTCCTTCAACTCCCAGAAAATCTAATAGCTGGTAAACTGGCCAAGACACCTGGGGACCCATAGGTTGAGAACCACTGATGTAGACAGAACTCTCCTGGGCACAAGTGGCATATTCCAAAGCTTTTGGTCTATGAAAAGCTCAGATTCTTTCTTTTTGATTGCTATTTAGAGTCCTCACTCTGTATTGGATAAGCCAATGTTTGGTTAGTTACTAGTTAGTTACTTATTCCATGTACATTACAATATAGAGTATATGGATGAGGGAAAGTTCAACAGATGATGAAATTTAAGCAAACCTGCTGAGCTTCCATTTCCTGCACAACCATTCAACCTTGCTTGCATGAGATTTTGGAGCAGAGCTCACTCAGTAAACAGAGTAAGGCTATCAAAGTACATTTAACCGTCATTGCATCCCACCCAAGCTTAACACTGTCCTTCCCATATAATATATCTTCTTGATCAGGAGACTATCCCTGATAGTGTCCCTTCAGCAAAATAATCATTTCTGTGCAAAACATATTGACATGGGATGATTCCTCATAATATTACCTTCAGGTTTGAGGAGTCTTTGGGCAAGATTGTTTCAGTGGGACATCTCTTATGAGTGCGTACCACTGAAACAGGTGTTTCTCTGCCTCTTTTGACAGGGGAATTTTGTGTTCTTTGCCTCATTTCAGCAATATGTATTTATTTGAAGGTCCCTCTTATCACTATCTATTTACCACTAACCAGTGGATCACAATAAAGTCTAAACAAACAGAGTTACATCAACACTTCACTTAAGCACTCTTAAGTATCGGAATCTCAGGATATTAAGTAAGGAATAATAAGCAAGCTCTCTGTTAGCCTTTAAGACTATATATTATATGCAGTGATAGATATGCAAATATATAGCTTTCCTTAGCGGAGAACAGATTTTTCAGTGTGTAGACTGATTCCTGCCCATTTTCTTGTAGTTGACCAGGTCTAATATGCATACAAGGAGGAGAAGATAAGGCAAGAATAGTTGACCTGATGCTCTCTAGAGTTTTTGGCCAACACTTAGGCCTTTTAAATATGGTCATTGGTTGGATCAGTGAAACCTGGAGTCCAAAACATTAAAGTGCCCAACCTTGGAGATGGTATGGAAATAATCACCTTCAAAGGGAAGTCTGGAATTGCATTGGTAGACTCCTAACATCAGAGGATCCAAGAGGGCAGGAAAGTTCATAGGTCTAGGATCAAAGGATCTGGGAGGACAGGTAAACTGAAGAGACAAGTCAGCACAAAGAGGTAGGCTCACCCACCGAGGCCTGTCTGTGTGTATTGGACAGGATTCCATGGACCTTCACTTGGCTCCTATTGGCTTCTGCTATTTCAACCCAGAGTTCTTTGGCTCGCATCTCACCAGGACCATAAATTCGGGATATATAGTAGTTATGGTTGTCTTCCTGTGTAGAGAGAAACAGATGTGGTGGTTATTAATAAAGGCCAAAATAGGCATTTTGTAGAAGCGATGTGTTGTCATTTAATGTGCAAACTGTATGTATGTACATACAATGTTTCTCTGTTTTCTGTATTTTCCAGAGAATCTCTCTGATGGAATGCAGAAAATCTCTTCTCAATGCATGGGGAGAGCTGGAGGGCCTATGCATATCTACTCAAACTCAATAAATTCGATGGGACCTATTCTAAAGGGAGTATTTTTCAAGACTGCAACCTTGGTTACTTCAAGAATAGTTCCCATCGAATTTATTGAGTCAAAGGAATATCAATAGCAGCTGCTACAATTGATGCCTAGTGAAGTCCTTTGTGGAAATTTTATGCTGTAGTAGCCAATGGCTGTAAAAATCTTGACATCTGTTGGGTAAAAACCTCTTTCTCCAGTTACAACACTTTTTTAAAGAAAGAAGACAACTTGATGACACTAAAAATTTACAGCTGCTTTATATCTTATCTGAGCATCAGATTGGAATTCAGGTCTGATCTTCACTTGCATGAATATTCACGATGTGGATTTGTAGCTCACAGCTGCTGTTGAGTTATGACTTCTATCATCTCTGGCCACTATTCACACTGACTGGGGCAAATGGGAGCAGGAGTCCAGTGACATACGTAGATTCAAAACTTTCCATGGGGAATGCACTCATGAACTTATTGTGGAAACAGGAAACTGTGGATAATAGGAAACCCTACTGAAATGAACAACTTCTCTCAGAAGTTATCATAGATACCATTTAATGGTATCAGTGTATGATGGCATCAGCTCGCACTAGAACACCACAAAAACAGAGCCAATGTTACCAACAGAAACGGGTTGGGAAGTTTTTCTACTCCATACAATATTGAAGTAACAGCAATGTAAAGAAAGGCAGAATACCTGAAGAAGATTTAAGCGAAACAAGGTGGAACAACCAGGGAGACCTTGTCGTGTTTTGTTGTTATCTGCATGAAGAATCTTTACCTAAATGGAAGCTGTCTTGGTTTTGGGTTGTTTAGGTCTTTCGGGCTGTATGACCATGTTCTAGAACATGGCCATACAGCCCAAAAGACCTACAACAACCCAGTGTTTCCAACCATGAAAGCCTTGTCTTGGTTTTGATCTGCTCGGAAACATTTGATTTTGACTCATTCAAAAAGCTGCCGCTTGATACAGACTTATGACGAGAATATAGCTCTAGGATTACTACAAACATGGTTGTCTCTCTATATTCCTTTCTTGTGCTTGTTATTAAAAGACAATAAACTAATTCAATATCTCTTTGTCAGAAGTTATCATAGAGTCATCCTGAAAGACTTAGAAAATTCCTAGAGATATATTCTCTTTCGGAATTTGCTAGGTCCTCCAAGATGGTAACTTCTCACAGAAGCATACCATAGAATACCTGGGAGGACCTAAGAAATTCCTAGAGATGACATACTTTGTCAAATGCAGGTCAGTAAACCTTACTTGTGTTTGTTACATGTATTTATATTTTAAAATACTGCAATTCATAGTTTTAAAACCTTGCTATTTATCTAACAGTACTATTTTAATAGCTTAGTTTCTAACACTGATGAACAGAATAATATTATATCTATACTACTACAGCATCACCGTCAGCATCTTGAACCACTGCTAAAAATGTGCATTGGTTCAATTCATTCGAGAATGACATTCAAGTGCACTGTAAGCAAAGGCAGATTTACTTCCTGTAAAATCTCTGGAGGGATGGCTGCAGATTGCTTAAAGTTTATGATAGATGCTTCAGCTAAAGCACATAAAATTGCTGTTTTAACAAAGAAGATCTCGCCTTGTATTAACAGCTTTGCTGCTAGACCAGGCGTGGGCAAACCAAAGCCCGCAGGCCGGATGCAGCTAGACGGTAGTGATTTGCACTGATCAGAGGGGCATATTCTTTAGTTGCCTCTGTCTGTGGACATTACACAATGAGAGCACTATAGTTCCAATTCAACTACCATGGCAACAGCTTATAGAATCCTGGGATTTGCAATTTAGGGAGCGATATTTCAAATTCTCAGTCAGAAAGCTGTAGTACAGTGGTTCTCAACCTATGGGTCCCCAGGTGTTTTGACCTACAACTCCCAGAAATCATAGCCAGTTTACAAACTGTTAGGATTTCTGGGAGTTGAAGGCCAAAACATCTGGGGACCCACAGGTTGAGAACCATTGCTCTAATACAGTGGTTCTCAACCTTGGTTCCCCAGATGTTTTGTGCCTTCAATTCCCAGAAATCCTAACAGCTGGTCAACTGGCTGGGATTTCTGGGAGTTGTAGACCAAAAACATCTGGGGACCCCAGGTTGAGAACCACTGCTCTAGTACCTCCCCATACTACAAGTCCCAGGATTCCATAGAGGAAGCAGTCATGTCAGCTAAGGTGGAATCATAGCATTATAATTTTGCAGACCATTGCAGACCAATGACCATAGGCCTCTATGGACCTTATCCCACATCTATGGCAAGCACTTTATTGGGCTGTTTCCAATGGGATCTCATGGTAGCCATCTGATTAACAGTTTACATACTGAATGTGATGGAATGACTACTCTGGCCCTTTCAATGGAATAAGGTCCTATGTAATTCTGCCGGCCAATTTATGACTTTTGCATTAGAATCCTTAGATCCCTGACCAAATAATTTATGTATAAATCTGTATTGATATATACCAATTTGTGGCTTTCTGGACATTACTGCACTTGTAGTTTCCAATTACCATGACCACCATCGGTGATTGTGCTGTCACGCGCTGGGCAATTGGTTTTTGAACAGGACGGGCTCGTTGTGCCCAGCGGGAAGCCGGGGTGCCTCAAGTGAAAGGCCCTAAGGATTTTCCTATATAGTCTTTAGAAGCTTGAAAAGTTTAACAAAGTCCTTTATTATTGCTTAGGTCTTCAACAAAACAATCAAATACTTCTCAGAACTTCAACAGGTCAAACAAATACTTCAAGGCTTTGAATCGAAGTCCTGAACCGGTGCCTGGCCGCTGTAATGGTCTGGATGAGGGCGAACAAACTGAAACTAAATCCAGACAAGACAGAGGTACTCCTGGTCAGTCGCAAGGCCGAACAGGGTATAGGGTTACAGCCTGTGCTGGACGGGGTCGCACTCCCCTTGAAGGCGCAGGTTCGCAGCTTGGGTGTGACCCTGGACTCATCGTTGAGCCTGGACCCCCAGGTTTCAGCGGTGACCAGGGGAGCATTTGCACAGCTTAGGCTCGTGCGCCAGCTGCGCCCGTACCTTCGGAAGTCTGACTTGGCCACGGTGGTACACGCTTTGGTCACATCCCGCCTCGACTACTGCAACGCTCTCTACGTGGGGCTGCCCTTGAAGACGGCCCGGAAGCTGCAGCTAGTCCAACGCGCGGCAGCCATGTTGTTAACGGGAGCAGGACGCAGAGAGCATACAACGCCCCTGCTGTCCCAGCTCCACTGGCTGCCGATTCGCTACCGGGCCCAATTTAAGGTGCTGGTGTTATCCTACAAAGCCCTAAACGGTTCCGGCCCAAAATACCTTGCAGACCGCATCTCGGCCTACGAGCCCACGAGGGCCTTGAGATCATCCGGGGAGGCCCTTCTCTCGGTCCCGCCTGCCTCACAGGCACGTCTGGCGGGGACGAGAGAGCGGGCCTTCTCGGTGGTGGCCCCCCGGCTGTGGAACTCCCTCCCTGCTGATGTCAGACAGGCCCCCTCCCTCATGGCCTTTCGTAAGGGCCTGAAGACTTGGCTCTTCGAGCAGGCTTTCAACTAAGTGCTATGCTACGGGTAATGACAACCGGATTGAACTACGACGACGAGATTGACTATGATTCCATAAATATGACGCAGCGGATTTTTAGTATAAGTTGATGTATGTATTGTGATGTTAATTGTTGTTTGATTCTTTTGTAAAGTGTCCTTTTGTACTGTACGCCGCCGCGAGTCGCCCTAGGGCTGAGAGCGGCGGCTAACAAATGCAAGAAATAAATAAATAAGAAATAAATCAACTGGTGGCTTTCTTAATCTTGTCCACAAGGGACAGGCAACTGGCTTCGTGAACTGTTTCTTTTCTTTAAGAGGAAAACCCTTTTTAACCCCTCCTTAGGCAATCTACTTTCTAAACTTTGCTGGTGTGGGCTCTACTCCCGGCTCCAAACTTCTTCTTGGGTCCCGAGTAGACCTACCAGTCAAGGCTTTGTAGATTCTCCAGCTGGAGTCCTTTGGATCTGTTTTCCCCTGGATGCTGTGAGATACGAAGCTTCTCTACAGGTGGAGCTAATCCATGTCCTGTAGCTAAGCTTTCCAATGCAAGACTGACCTAAAATGCTCCCTCTCCTCCCAGAGTCCTGGGGAAAGGGGCAGAACCAAAACTTAATAATGATTGATGGGCCATAGGCCCTATAATTGCAAACCAAGGGAAGCCACCTTATTGCAAAATGCATGGAACTTTGGAATACATGCAAACACTCAAAGAAAGAAAAGGAAGTTGGAGCTTTTGATACAGCCGTACCAGCACAGTGATGCTGGCTAGAGTGGATGGGACTGCAATCCAGCATCCAGCAACAACTCTTGGCTGCAAAAGGCTCACCTAGAATAATAGTGTGGCCTTGTGAAAAACAGATCCTGCCTCTGGTATCTTCATTAATTCTGTGGAAGAAAGTATTTTAAACTCCAATTCTTACTTCCACCTGTTGTTAAAGCAGAAGAAGATATAAAGGAATTCCCTAGCACCTTTCAGACAACCAAGAAAAAGTAATTTCTAGTACAGTAAAGTATTTTATCCGACCTTCACTCATCCAACATTTTGTATTATCCAACACAGTCTGCCTCCCACACTGATCCACAGCTGTTTCAATACATTGTGATGTTTTGTTGCTAAATTTGTAAATACAGTAATTACTACATAACATTACCATGTATTGAACTGCTTTTTCTGTCAGTTTGTTGTAAAACATGATGTTTTGGTGATTAATTTGTAAAACCATAATGTAATTTGACATTTAATAGACTTTTCCTTAATCCCTCATTATCCAACATTTTTGCTTATCCAGTGTTTTGCCTACCCCGTTTATGTTGGATAAGCAAGGCTCTACTGTATACTCTTTTATGAATGCTAATTCATTTCATCAGATACAAGAGCCTTCTCCTCTTTTTCACATGGACTTACTATTAGGAGGAAAAAATAGGACAAGAGATTTTACAGTCCTTGCTCTTAGGTTGTGCTAGCAGCACTACTGTTTCCCCTGTTTTCCTTTTAAATGGCTTGAGGACAAAGAAGGAGAGGAAATAATCAAGCAAAGAGGTTCTATTAGAGTGATCTAGTTATATTTCCCAAAGAGACCACCTTTCGCCTTCCCCGGATGATGGAAACAGGGCAGAAATTCTATTTATAAAGGAGCATTTAATGCGAAAGGACACTTCCCCTCCCTTTTTCTTTTTAAGAGATCTACCCCTGCTTCTTGAAGGAGGATATTCTGGTTTTTGTGCTATGTGCATAGAAGGAGACAAGAAAGGTAGTTTTGAAGGTGGAAAAAAGTTATCCCAGGACACTTTTTTGTGCGGAAAAGATCTTTAATCCTGTCCTGATCATCGACCATTTGGGACTGAAGTGCTTGAATGAGATGATTAACTCTTTCTCTTTCATAGATGCAGAAAAAGAGGCACAAATAGAACAGATTTGGTGTGTTATTTCATGTCAACACTGATTTATTGCAATCTTCTCACAGGGTTCTCTCCAAACTTCTTTAGACTTAATTTTCCCTTGCTACTCTCTATGGCTGAGAGTGTACGGCTTGCTTAAAGTCACTCAATGGGCTTCCAAGACTGATCAGGGGTTCAAACTGTAGTCTATCAAAATCTCAGTCCAACACTCTGCAAAAACTATGGACAACTCTCTCTCTCGCCGGCCCATGGTTTTCTTCCTTCTCAGACTCCTCCTGCACAAAAAAACATTGCAAACAAGTAGTGGAATGGTAGGGAATATGTGCTAATGCAAACACTACTGAACTACAACTTTCATCTTCCACAACTGATTGTTGAGCTGGGAGTGATGGGAAGAAAAGTTTATCTGCATCTGGAAGGTGGCACGGTTCCAAGCCTGAAATAGGCTGTGCTCTCATTCCTAATGTTCTTGTCATCATCTTCTTCTTAATTATTTTCCCTAACACAGTGGTTCTCAACCTGTGGGTCCCCAGATGTTTTGGCCTTCAATTCCCAGAAATCCTAACAGCTGGTAAACTGGCTGGGATTTCTGGGAGTTGTAGGCCAAAACACCTGGGGACCCACAGGTTGAGAACCACTGCCTAACACATCTTGTTCCTTCCTTTTCTTTTCCTCTTCCTGCACCAAGTTGCAGTTTCTGAAGTCACTCTTGACACAAAAAAACCCCAGTGGTAGGGCTTTATTTTAGCAGGAACATGGCAGATATTTTGTTAAGGGGTATCTAAAAGCTTCAGTGTTTAATGGAGATTTGGTCTCCATCCAGCCAAAATTCTATGTCCTACAGACATGTTGACCTTTATCTCTTACCATCCCTTGCCATTGGTTATGTTCATTAGACAACAACTAGAGGATCATTTTTCCCCACTCCATTTCCACACTACAACATTGGTAATTGAAAATAACAATACTGGATCAGCTAGATGGTATACTAAAACTAAAGGCAGCACAACATACTCTAGGAAAGTTAATTACAAGGGTTATCCAGAAAGTAAGGTTACAAGGCATGTAGCTCTTGTGGAGAATTTGGTGTCACTGCCGTGTAGTGGGAAGCCAGCGGAAGCGAACGAGCACTGCAAGTCATCAGTAGCTCATTAACTGGCTTTGTGGTGAAGGTTAGAGATGAGCATCCTCATTCTGTTTTCCTCCAAGTGTGAAGTTTGCGCTGTAATACACAACTGAAATGCTAAGGGCATGAACGCCGCTGCAATTCATCGCGAAAACGTTTCAGTTCTATGGAGAGGATGTAAAGTCAAGACAGCATATGGCAAAATGGGTACAGAATATATTGTGAGACCATGAAGAAACTTTGCAGAGCCATTCAAAACAAGCATTGTGGGATGCTGATGGCAGGAGTCTGCCTCCTTCATGACAATGTGCGTCTGCACACTGTTCATGCAATACAAGAGTCGTTGACTTCATTTGGTTGGGATGTTTTAAGCCACTCCTCTCACAGCCCCGATCTCGCAATCAGTGACTATAATCTGTTCACTAAATTGAAGGAACACCTTACTGGTAAACACTTTCCCAATGATGACGAGGTGAAAATCGAAGTGACGAACTGGCTGAAAAAGGCGGAGGGAAACTTCTATGGCACAGGCATCAAAAGCTCATCCCACGGATGACAAAATGTATTGAACTGTGTGATGATTATGTGGAAAAATAATGTAATACCTTTACTACAATCCATGCAAGTTTTATTAAAATATATTCATCCTTAGTATTTTAAAAAAATCTTGCAACCTTACTCTTTGGAATATCCTCGTGGTAAGACAAGAAGACTGTGTTTATTCATTTCCCGGCATTAGATAACTGGGTATATTTAATCTCTCAAGAGGAAGGTTGAAATTCTTCTGTTTATCTGGGCTAGTAGCCCCAACACATACCTCCTTGAATATTTAATCCTTGTTACAAGCCATTTATGCTTGCAAACTTTCAACATTTCCTATGGAAGTGATTTTTGAAAGTTAATTGCACATGACATGAAGGTCTGCTTTTGTTCAGCTTGTTTGCTTTTGCTGCATGTTTCCCTGTTCATTTTCTTCAGTGATTTTCCAAACTATTTTTAGTTTATTTATTGAATTTATATCCTGCCTTTCTTCCAAGATGGGATTCAAAGCAGCTAAGTCCCAGAATCTTCCCAGAATATAACTTTCAAAATCTTCCAAAGTATAGGCACTGGCTAAGGCAATCTGAACTTTGTGATTAAAATAACAATCAAAATTTCCAAGCTTTTTTTGAAACTGCAAGTCCTACTATCTTTTACTTTGAGGAAATGGAGAGACATTGGAAGTTCCAGACTAAACACATAGAAAGACAATATGCTCTCAACCCTGTTCCAACCGTGTTGTCAAAGGCTTTCATGGCCAGAATCACAGGGTTGCTGTTCGTTTTCCGGGCTGTATGGCCATGTTCCAGTGGCATTCTCTCCTGACATTTTACCCACGTATATGGCAGGCATTCTCAGAGGTTATGAGGTCTATTGGACACTAAGCAAATTAGGTTTATCTATCTGTGGAATGTCCAGGCTGGGAGAAAGAACTATTGTTTGCTTGAGGCAAGCGTGAATGTTGCAGTTGGCCACTTTGATTAGAATTTAATGGCCTTGCAGCTTCAAAGCCTGGCTGGTTACTGCCTGTAAATAAAGGACAATAAAAAAGCAACAATTAAAAAACAAGTAAATGCCAGACAAGAATCAATCAGGGCCACCTAACACCTCCCAACAAAGGATTCCCCTAGGCAGCAACCAACCAGGCGTTGAAGCTGAAGGCCATTAAATACTAATCAAGGTGGCCAACTGCAACATTCATACTTGCCTCAAGCAGACAAGAGTTCTTTCTCCCACCCTGGACATTCCACAGATATATATATACCTCAGTTTCCTGGTTTCCAACAGACCTCATAACCTCTGAGGATGCCTGCCATAAATGTGAGTGAAACGTCAGGAGAGAATGCCTTGGGAACATGGCCATACAGCCCAGAGAACGCACAGCAACCCTCTGTTTGAAACATTTGTTATTATCTCCTCTTCAGCTGCATTTTTTCTACATGCCTTTCAACTTTATCTTCAAGCTGAATATGTCCCCTTTTGACTTTTCATTGCAAACAGGTTGGGAGACCAAATCTGTTCTGACTCAAATTTCAGGTTCGTTCCATCCAAGCTTTATCTTGGAAGACCACCAACTAAATCATGTGGATTTCACACAGCAGTGTTGTTAAAGAAACCTTTTCTTTCATAAAGGACTCCTCGGGGTTTGGCTGCATTTTTAATGGGATGATGGGGCAACACTCTAGGGAATGAGACATCAATTCAGAATATGTTCATTTGGTGCTTCGAAACAAGAGGATTTATGTGGAAGCCTTGATCCAATGACAGAAAAAGAAACAAGAACTGTCAGCAAAGCTGGAAGGTGATGGAGGTGATAGGAAAATGGGGAACTGAACCAGCCAGAACAGTTAGTTTCTTAAAGCCTAGAGGTTCAGACAAGCACCCTCTATTTATCTTCAATGAGCATGTGACTGAGAAGATTGTTGGGTCCCATAGCAAAAATGACAGTCAGAATCATACTTTTTCTTTCAATGAACTACTGCCTGTAAACCTCCCATCTTCTGCCAAATATCATTCCTTTGATTCACTTATAGCAATAAGTTGTTTGACTGTCTAAAAAGTTTATAACTTTTTCATCTTCCTTTTCGGATAGTCAGTCATAGTTATGGTTGCCTTCACCACCAATCTGGTAGCAAATGTTGGGAATGGCAGATTTATTTATTTATTATATCAGAAGCAAACCGAGGATACAGTTGTAATGTATTTTAAAAACATGAAGATTAAAAACTTGGCATTATATTAAATTATCCTTTGACCCATAGCTGCCCACTTTGAGTGCCTCTGGTGTTGCTATAAGAAGGTCCTCCATTGTGCATGTGGCGGGGCTCAGGCTGCATTGTAATAGGTGGTCTGTAGTTTGCACTCCTCTACACTCACGTGTCGTGGACTTCACTTTGTGGCCCCATTTCTTAAGGTTAGCTCTGCATCTTGTGGTTTTTTGTTTTGTTTTTTATTGGTCATGTCAGGAGCAACTTGAGAAACTGCAAGTTGCTTCTGGTGTAAGAGAAGGACATTGCCCAGGGGACGCCCGGGTGTTTTTTGATGTGTTATTATCCTTGTGGGAGGCTTCTCTCATGTCCCCACATGAGGAGGTGGAGCTCATCCGTACTCTCCCCGGATTCAAACCTGCGACCTGTCGGTCTTCAGTCCTGTCAGCACAAGAGTTTAACCTACTGTGCCACCAGGGGCTCCTGCATCTTGTGGTGCCAGAACATAGTCTATTCAGTGCCTTCCAAGTCATCCAGTCTTCTGTGTGCCCAGGGGGAGTCTCTCATTTGGTATCTGCCATGGCTTGAGGTTCCAGGTTTCAGCCTGCCACTTTTGGACTCTCACTTGCTGAGGTGTTGCTGCAAGTATCTCTGTAGATCTTAGAAAACTATTTCTTGATTCAAGGCATTGGCATGCTGGCCGATATCCGAACAGAGGATGGGCCAGAGATGTTACTCCCTTGGTCCTTTCATTATTGGCTGCTACTTCCTAATGGGTGTCATATGGTACAATACTGCTAAACAGTATAATTTCTCCAGTGGTGTAGGGCACAGACATCCTGTGATAATGTGGCATGTAATAGTGGCAGATAATAGTAACACAGAACTCAAGAGGAGGAAATGGAATACAGCTCCCAGAATCTTGCTGCTGACATGACTACAGACCATGCTGGTAGGGGAATGCTGGGAAATGTAGTTCATGGAAATAACTATTCCAAGATGACTTATGTTCCCTAATTTAGTCTGCTGCTCTCAGGGTGTTGTTATCATCAATGTCAAAATAAAATTGAACCTCTGGTCTGAGGACCTCTGTAGATGAATTGTCCTTTGACTCAGGACTTGGGTCAGCCCTGATCACAGGACTATCAACTCTTTATAGCTCTTGCCCAATTGCCAAAACTAGCACATTCCCGGGGTGAATGTTTCCCCAGGAATCATCAGGGAAGTTTCTTCTTTTCTGAGCCTTTAGCAAATTGGTTCCGCACCAGCATGGTGCTGAATCCAGCAGCGTTCTCTGCCTCAAGGAAGATAGGTCAGCTTGATTACACCATGTAACACAATTTTTGTGCCATTTCCTAATTGGGTCTATCATAAAAACATGGGGGAAAAAGTTTATTAAACTGCAACAACATTGTTTTTGCGGGACATCCTGCAGCACATCTTGTTTTAGTTTCTCAAGGAATATCTATTTAGTTTTTCAAGGAATATCTCATTGAGTCTCAACCAATTCAACATAGTTTGTGGCAGTCACAAAAACAAAGTTTCTGGAATATTACAATTACAGTGTTCCCTCGCTACTTCGTGGTTCGCTTTTTGCGGACTCGCTGTTTTGCGGTTTTCAATAAATATGAATTTAAAATATTTATTGAAAATATTTTAAATGTTCTTCCTGCAACTTCCTTTCTTTCTCCCTGCAACTTCCATGTACCCTCTCAGCCCTGAGCCCTGAGTCTCGCCCGTTACCTGTGAGGACCCCCACGTGGGTTTGGTGGTTGTGGTTGGTTAATATCATCCCTTCCAATGCTATGTTTCCCAATGCAGCCACTACACTGACAGGGAGAGGTGGGGGGGGGGAAGGAAGAGGAGGAGGAGAGGAAGGCGAAGAAAGTGCGCACGAGCAGGGAAGGAGGAGGGGAAGAGGAGGAGGAGGAGGGGAGGGGGAGCCAGGTGTGTGAGGAGGAGCCACTGGGAAATGTGGTGTGAAGGGGAGGGGGAGGGAGGGAGGGAGGAAGGGAGAGGAAAGAGGAGAGGAAATAGAAGGCAAAGGGGTTGAGTGAGAAAGAGAGCGCGGTGGGGCGGGGGAGGAGTGGGTGAAGCCACTCCTAGGAGGGGATGGTCTAAAAGTTGCTGCTCAACTAAAGTGACTAAAGGATTTTGGTTTTTTTAAAAAATAATCTCTATTGAATTTATAAGAAAAATACGTGGGGGAGTAGGTGAGGGTTGCGGGGGGGGGGGGGGGAACAAAGGGAAAAATTGAGGGTGTATCACATATAAGTACAACACACATACCACACATATACATACACCTACATACATACCCATACAAAAAGACAAATTAAAAATGTGACTTCCAACCCATTTCCAAACAGTACATTTACCCACTACCTCATAGTCTCCCTTCAAATCCAGGGGATTTGCTTTTCACCCGTTCGTACCGATATCATGCATATTGTACCTCTCCATTTCAAATCTTAATTTTTTTTACATTCATATTTGCTTTTCTCATATTCCTCAAAGTCAGTCCAGTCCATCTGTTTCACTGGTCTTCCCGAGCTATTTCTCAAGAACATACAAAAAATACCAAAATCTATGCTGGAAATGTAAAAAACAAATAGGAAGCTATTATCATATGTGGTGGACGTGCCCAGAAGTAAATAAGTTCTGGCGAACTATACAAAAAGTCTCAAAAAATTCTTTTAAAAAAGATCCCACAGAACCCGGAATACTTCCTACTTGGTCTTACGGACAAATACTTAGATTTAAACAGTAATGAAGACATTCTTCTTACATATATATCTACCGAAGCACGGATAACCCTTGCGAAATATTGGAAAGACGAACACATCCCAACAACCTAAGAATGGTTAGACAAATTATTAGAAATAAGAGATATGGACAAATTGACGTTCTTCTTGAGAAGGATTTTGTTTATAAGGTAAAGGAAAGGGGTTATGTAGTGTATAAGTGTGTGGGGAGGGTTTATAAAGACTTAAAATAGTGTATAACTACTGAAATAATGTATAAATATTAAAATAAATATAGCGTCCCTACTTTGCGGATTTTCACTTATTGCGGATGGTCCTGGAACGTAACACCTGCAATAAGTGAGGGAACACTGTGCTTGCAAAGTTAGTACCACACAATTAAACTGGAAATAATACTTTCAAACCAGGAATAGAACATTTTTCAAATTTTGTTACATATTGTTAAGGAATTTTTGCCTCCAGCCCAATTGCTGGAGATCTCTGGCAGACAGAAAACCGACCTTTAGTTATTGGTGCAGGAAAAATATTCAGTCTCTTTTTGGCACCACTTTATTGGCAGAATCATATAACTGGAAAGAGCCCCATGAACCACTACTCTATGCAGGAGCTCCAAGAAGCTGTTTAGTCTCTTCCTGAAGACATCCAGCAAAAGAGACCCATCATCTCGCTAGGTATTTGGTTTCATTGCCAAACCGCTCTCATAGTCAAGAGGTTCCTCCTAATGTTTAATCAGAATCTGCCCTCCTGGAAGTTAAAATCATTGAACCCAGTTCTAGGCTCTTAGCCATCAGAGAACAAGCCTCCTTCTATTTGTGGCAGCCCTTGAGGTATTTCAGAATGTGATATCACTCTTCAGTCATCTCTTCAATCAAGTGAACATGCCCAACGGCCCAGTGCCTTATGTTTTGTTCTCCATACCTCTTATAATTCCCATTACCCTTCTCTGAATCCACTCAGACTTGTGGGCTCTTGCCCTAAAGGACAAGTCTGAGAAACACATGCTCCTGTAAGGAGCTAAACAGAGTCTGTTTCGTTGTTGCAATGTGAATCCTCCCTCCCTGGCCCAGGATTGGCCGAACCTTTGATGATGCAGCTGGAAATTTCCTCCAAGGCTCTGGGGATGGAGGGGAGTCCACACAGGGGAAGTTGGCATGTACCAAGCAGGGGATGGTGGAACTGTAGGATCCACGTTCTTGAGGACAATGGATGATCTGGTCAGGAGGAAGCTCGACTTCACAAACCAGATCTAGCTTGGGCAAGGAAATTAATATAATGGCCCTCTTTCTTTGCTGAAAAGAGAGATTTTAGTGGGGAGTGCCCAACATTTTGGGCCCTAAGATAGTTTATATATTTTGGATTTGGGAAATAAGTGCAACAAGGATATATATAGTTTGTGAGTCATTGCATGGAGATGGTAGAGCAAAGGCCAATGTCCCTGGTAGCTGGGATTCCAGCACATTTGCCACATGTTTATTTCTGCTATAACTATACACACAAACACACACACACACACACACACACACACACACAGCTGTACCCGCCACATGTTGCTGTGGCTAACCTTCCCTCCCTCTTTCTCTTCTTTCTTTCTCTCCTTCTTTCTTTCCACTCCTTCCTTCCTTCTCTTCTTCCTTTCCTCCCCCCTCTCCACCTTTTCTTTCCCTTCCTCTTTCTCCCCTTTCTTCCTTCTCTACCTATTCTTTGACTGAAACTCCCAGTAGTCCTCCTGATCGATCTATCTGCCTACCTACCTATCAATCTCTATCTAATCTATCTATCTGGAGAATTGCTGGAAGTTGAAGTCCAGGAATAGGAAATTGGAAATATGCAGGGATTGGGATGCTCTCAAAGAAATCCAAGGAGAAGAAAGCTTGCAGCTTGGAAGCAGTGCATTTAGATCATCCTCCTCTCCTAAAGAGCCTGGTCTAGAAGATGCCGGGAGCTATAGTCCAGAAGAGAGTGTAGATATGCTATTGTGTGCTTTGTTTGCTGGGGGAGTCATTTTGCACATGCGCGGTAGCATCTTTTCTATTTTTGGCTTTTAAGTTCCTTCCTCTGTGTTTTTCGGTGTTTTTATGAGTGATGGTCACTCGTTGGCCTAATAGGTGTATTGTGTCCAAATTTGGTGGCAATCGTCCAGTGGTTTTTGAGTTATGTTAATCCCACAAACGAACATTACATAGATATATAACCTGATAAGATGTGTACAGATATAGCCAGAGAGAAGGGGAGTCCATGCTGCTGGTGGTCTTGTCGTAGGGTGACCAAGACTTAACATTTTTATACCATTTTAGTCTGATGTCCTTACAAAATATAGATCCTTTATATTTGCGGGGGAGGGGGGATAGTGATTCGATAACATTTGTGGATTTGATTATTCACATATTTGATTTAAATGTTCCCTTTAGGAATATCTACCTCCTCCAGCATGAATCTATGATCAACATCCATGGATTTTGCTCGAGAACCCAGAGATTTCTAGATGGAACTACTTGAAGACCTCCCTGGGAGATCTTCAAGTAGGTCTTCAAGTGCTGGCTTAACTTCACATATTGTTGAGCCCTAGCCCTGAAAAACATATTTTGGGGTGAGAAAATCCCTTCTCAGAAAGAAGACTGATTATGGACTATGTTTAGAACAGTTCTAAAGCGGGGGGGGGGGGGGGGGGGGCACGGTGGCATTTGAGATATATCAAAAAGGACACTTGTTGGAGACTCATCAACACTATCAGCCCATTTTCTCCCTTGTACACATTCTTATAGAGGCTAGGAGCTTCCAAATGTGTTCTCAATAAAATCATGTGGGGGAAAACAAATTTAAACAGCAAATGCTGGGACTGGGTGGACTTGGCTGCTTTCACACTTCGGCATGTGCTCCATCATTACCTCATTGCTGGATCATTAGTATGTCCCAATCCGCCACCTTGATTTGGTTACAGCAAGAATTAAGACGAGAGAAAGAAAACAGGGAGAGGAGGGGGAAAATAATCTTGGAGAAACATGCAGGGGAAGTGAGATTGAGGTGAAGCTCTGCAGGCTAGTTTATGTTATCCTGCAGAAAATTGTCATGGCCTTTCTTCCCTCTCTGAGGCATTGCTTAACCTGAATCCTTTCGCAAATGTGGGAGGTGTGGGGGTGGATATGTTGGATTCCTGCTCTGTTAGTCGAATGACAAGAGCTACGATGTAGGTTAAAATAATATTTTCCCCAATGAAGTTGGTTAAGATACTGCAGGAACATGTTTCGGGCTCCACAGAACAGAATTTCATAAGATCTGACAAAAAGTCCTGTGACTCACAAAAGCTTGTATTCAGCATTAAGCTGCTCTAGCAAATAATACGTCTGAGTGGTTGCATCTGTTCAGACTTCCATGTATTTAACTCCTGCTTACACTCTTCCTGCTGTTGCTTCCACTTCTAGTAAGCTAATAGCAGTTCATGCATCTGGGAAATGCAATTATGGGACTGGTAGGCAAGCAAGCCAAAAATATGTATTTCTGGAGTCTTGGCTGAGGCCTCACGAAATCCACAGCAAGGCTTTTCACAAGACCAAGTTTCCATAATATGGTGGAAACCTAGAACTTTCCAGTTGCATTGGCCTATATTTCCCATCATCCACAAACATAGGAAACTGTATTGTAGAAGGCTTTCATGGCCGGTATCACTGGGTTGTTGTAGGTTTTTTCGGGCTACATGGCCATGTTCTAGAGGCATTCTCTCCTGACGTTTTGCCTGCATCTATGGCAAGCATCCTCTTAGCCTGAAAAAACCTAGAACAACCCATAGGAAACTGTGGTCCAACACATCTGGTGGGCATTGATTTTATTTACAAGCTGTCTAGATCAATTCAAAGATGACAATGTCCAAAACTGAAGGAAGGAGAGAATAACAGGCCTGCAAATACAGTCCAAAAGCCAAATTTAGTACTATGAGGTTCCAGATTTTCCACCAAAGAAACTATAATCAGGGCCTTAGCAATGCCAAGGCTGGGTTGCTGTAGATTTTTCGAGCTGTATGGCTATGTTCTAGAAGCATTCTCTCCTGATGTTTCGCCTACATTGCCCAGCATCCTCACATCACCCTCTTTTGTGAACACCCCACTCTGCCTCTCTCTAGGGAGGAACCTCTTTATTCAAAACCACACACAACTAAATTTTGGAAGGAAGCCTCATTCTAGTTGGCTGTACTCTGGTGGAAGATGCTGGCATCCTGCCTCCCTTGTTGTGTCAGCAAAGTCGGCTCGGACATGCCAGTGCACCAGCCAAGGCCTCCTGCGGTGCTGGTGTCTCCAGCCTTGGTTTCCTTCTGTCTCCTTCTCTTCTCACTTCGTCATGCTTGGAGATTAAACACATGTCCAGATGTTGCCGGGCTGCAACTTTTATTAAGCTACATAACTCTATTGGTTATGCTGGCTAAGTCCCCATCTACACTGCCATATAATCCAGTTTCTGACCCCAGATTATCTGCTTTGGACTGGAACATATGGCAGTATAGGCTCATATATAATCCAGTTCAAAGCGGATAATCTGGGATTAGATACCGTATCATTTGGCAATGTAGATCCAGCCTAAAATGGATGGCATTCTCTGGCTTTGAATTCTATTATCTTGCACATGCGGCCACCTCATTGTCATTGTGATTGTGGATATTGTATTTTTATATTGCTTATTGTATTCATATCTTTTATATATTTCATTGTGTTGTCGTTTATGTCTTTGGTTTTTATTTTATTGTAATTTGTTGTTTGGGCTTGGCCTCATGTAAGCTGCCCCGAGTCCCCATTGGGGGAGATGGTGGCGGGGTATAAATAAAGTTATTATTATTATTATTATTATTATTATGCTACATTTTGTTTTAAAAACTAGGAAAACTGTCTTTGTTCTAAGACAGTAGTTCTCAAACTGTGGAGCCCCAGATGTTTTGGCCCTCAACTCCTAACAGCTGGTAAACTGGCTCCAATTTCTGGGAGTTGTAAACTAAAGTACCTGGGGACGCAAAGGTTGAGAACCACTGTTCTAAGCAAAGTCCGGCTCTGAGGCTAAACTGCCTTTTAAAAGCTAGGGTCTGCTCCTTGGCAGCTTTTCAAGAATATTTGAGATGTTTCAAAAGCAGAGATCAGCAAATGGAAACCTCGTGATATTTCTGAACTGGTTACATTGGATAAAGTTGCCACAGTGAAACCTGGAGAGGGTTCCCATAATTCTTAATGGCTGTGTAGAAAGGGGCTCCCATATTCTTAATGGTTGTACGTCAGGTGTTGATTGTAACCTGGTAATTCTTTCTTCTTTGCCACTTAAAATGTCTGCTTAAAATGATTTTGAATTTATGATGTCCCTAAATTCGAGTTTTCTTGACAATATTTGTTCAGGAGGGGTTTGCCATTATTTTCCCCTAAGGCTGAAATAGTGCAACTTACCCAAGGTCATACAGTTGGTTTCATGGTCGAGCGAAGATTTGAGTCCTTGTCTCCAGAGTTGCAGTTAAGCACTCAAATCACTCTGTCACTCTGGTTCTGATAAAGGTTGCTGTGTGCCTGTGTGCTTCTAGCCATTTTCATCTTATGGTGGCCCTAAACCAACTCTATTATGGGTTGTTTCCCTAAAGCTAAGAGACATCACACTGACAATGAAGATTTGCATAGTTAAAGCAATGGTATTCTCCATAGTAACCTATGGATGCAAGAGCTGGACCATAAGGAAGGCTGAGTGAAGGAAGATAGACGCTTTTGAACTGTCGTGTTGAGGTGCCTTGAACCGCAAGAAGATCAAACCAGTCCATCCTCCAGGAAATAAAGCCCGACTGCTCACTGTAGGGAAGGATATTAGAGGCAAAGATGGAGTACTTTGGCCACATAACGAGAAGACAGGATACCTTGGAGAAGATAATGATGCTCGGGAAAATGGAAAGAAAAAGGAAGAGGGGCCAATCAAGGACAAAATGGATGGATGTTATCCTTGAAGTGACTGGTTTGACCTTGAAGGAGCTGGGAGGTGGCCACAGCTGACAGGGAGCTCTGGCATGGGCTGGTCCATGAGGTCACGAAGAGTTGGAAGCGACTGAATGAATAAACAACAACAAATATCCCAGGAATGGTTTCCAACACTAGAGCTGACATTCTGTTAGTAGCAAATGCACATAGAACTAACGCTATGCATAACTACTGGCAGAGTTGCGTATACAGCAGCACTGCACATTGTACAACATCACTCAGTCATCAGTAGGTGTTGAACAAAGTTGCTATTCCGCTTGGGGGTTGTTTGGTGCTTGCGTGGATATTTGGATGAGGATATTTGCATTATGCTGACGAGATGTTGCATTGAAGTCCAGATATAGCTATGTGATTCATCCACAATTATAGTTCCATCACCGAAAGTTACCTTCATACCTGAAAATATAGATACTTTCTCAAGAGAGTAAGTGCATTCATCCTTCACTGTGGCCCCTGCCTTCAAACTGGATAGATATACTAATACAATAATCAGCAGAGGAGCCTTGTATTTTCAAATGGAAGAGGCAATTTTTCTTCCTGTGCTGCCTTTTGTCTCACTCAGTTGAGTTGTGGTAGTGTCACTTTTAATCTACATATACTTTCTACAACATCTGTACACAATACGATCAAAACACTGTCATTTTATTTCTCCTGTGTGTGTGTGTGTATTATATATATATATATATATATATAGAGAGAGAGAGAGAGAGAGAGAGAGAGAGAGAGAGTCTCTGCCTAATGAGGAAACTTGGAAAGCTTTGAAAGCTAATGTGATACATTTTAAATCTTTTGTTGGGCCCAACAGAGATATTAACAACAGAATTTACTATTTTATTTTTTAACAGCCAACACAGCTGCCCCTACAAGATTACTGGAAGTCTCCTAAATATCCAATACTTTGGGTAGACTCTTTCCTTTAACAGCAGTTTAAGAAGAGGACACATTTATCTCTGTGCAAAAATCAGTAGAGTTACATTAATCTCCATGTCAGGGCCATTCTTTCTACTTGATAATCCAGGAGTCAGAATCATGCGGTATCCAGATTTTTTTGGAGAGCAATTTGTATTATTCTTCTCTATTGGCAGTGTTGGCCAAGATTGATAGGATTTGCAATCCAATCGTATCTGGAAGGCAACATGATTTTCCTCCCTGTGCTAACTTCTGGAGATTTATTTTTATTTATTTATTTTGTGTCAAAATCATTGTGTAAAATAGTTTATCTAAAACTGATAAAATAGTTTATCTACAAGGGGGGGGAGGAGGGGGGGGAGAGGGGATGTTGGCAAGAGCCTATAAGCATAACAACAAGCGCAGGAGAGAGTAATCTTATGGTTCGGAACTGCGGCATGGGGGGGGGAGGTGTTCCACTAGCCGAGGGGCCCCCATAGAGGTCGTGGTGGGAAGGAGGAGATGCGGGAGAAGGAGACCTCGAATTCGGCTTAATTCGGACCGCTTAGCCAAATTGACTATTCCCAACCGGTCTCCTAAGGTAAATTGGTGTAACCAGGTGAGCGGGCCCTCTGGCTTGAAGGTGGTGTTGTTGAACGCCAGATCTGTCAACGGAAAAACAACTTGGATCCAGGATTTAATCCTGGAGGAGCGGGCAGATCTGGCGTGCATCACGGAGACCTGGCTGGATGAAGCGGGGGGCGTAAACCTCTCCCAGCTCTGTCCTCCAGGTTTCTCCGTGCAACACCAACCAAGAGCCGGAGGACGGGGAGGCGGTGTCGCAGTGGTCTATAGAGATTCCATCCATCTAACCAGGAGCCCCATCCCGCAGACCACAAATTTTGAATGCGTCCACCTGAGGGTGGGTGACCGGGACAGAATAGGGATTCTGCTAGTGTACCGTCCACCTCGCTGCACTACAGTCTCCCTACCTGAGCTAGCGGGGGTGGTCTCGAGCCTGGCGGTGGAGTCCCAACGGCTCCTTGTGCTGGGGGACTTCAACATCCACGCCGAGGCAACCCTCACAGGTGCGGCTCAGGACTTCATGTCCGCCATGGCAACCATGGGGCTGTCCCAACGAATAACTGGCCCCACCCACTGTGCTGGGCACACATTGGACTTGGTTTTCTGTCAGGGATGGGAGCAGGGTGGCGGTGTGGAGGAGTTGTCTAGCTCTCCGTTGCCATGGTCCGACCACTTCCTGATTAGATTTAGACTCACTGCGCCCCCCAACCTCCGCAAGGGTGGAGGACCCATTAGGATGGTCCGCCCCAGGAGGCTAATGGATCCGAATGGATTCCTGACGGCTCTTGGGGAGTTTCCCGCCGCCGCGGTAGGTGATCATGTCGAGGCCTTGGTCGCTCTCTGGAATGGGGAGATGTCCAGGGCTATTGACAGGATCGCTCCGGAACGTCCCCTCTCGAGTAACCGAGCTAAACCAGCTCCTTGGTTCACTGAGGAGCTGGCAGCGATGAAGCGAAAGAAGAGGGTTCTAGAGAGCGTGTGGCGCTCAGACCCAAGCGAGTCAAACCGAACACGGTTTGTGTCCTTTTTAAGGGCATATGCCGCGGCAATAAAAGCCGCAAAGAAAACCTTCTTTGCGGCCACTATTGCGTCTGCAAAGAACCGTCCGGCGGAGTTGTTTCGGGTTGTCAGAGGTCTTTTAACTCCCCCAACTGGTGGGAGCCCTGACAACTCGGCAGCACGCTGTGAAGCATTTGCTCGGTTCTTTGCAGACAAAGTCGCTTCGATCCGCTCTGGGCTGGACGCCGCTTTAGATGCAGTCTCTGTGGATGTGACACAAGCACCTGCTTGTCCGATTTTGTTGGATTCTTTTCAGTTTGTGAAACCCGAGGATGTGGACAAGATACTTGGAGGAATGAGACCCACCACGTCCATCCTAGACCCCTGCCCATCCTGGCTTCTGAAAGAGGCCAGAGGGGGATTGGCCGAGTGGGTAACGGTGGTGGTTAATGCCTCCCTTCGGGAAGGCAAGATTCCAGCGAGCCTAAAACAGGCTGTTGTAAAGCCGCTGTTGAAGAAACCATCACTCGACCCCACCAAATTGGACAACTTTCGGCCTGTTTCCAATCTTCCCTTCTTGGGCAAAGTCATGGAAAGCGTGGTGGCCTCACAACTCCAGGTATTCTTGAGAGACACGGATATTCTGGATCCGGCACAGTCTGGTTTCAGACCGGGACATGGTACCGAGACGGTCTTGGTCGCCTTAGTGGATGATCTGCGCCGGGAGCTAGACAGGGGGAGTGTGTCCCTGTTGGTGCTCCTGGACCTCTCAGCGGCCTTCGATACCGTCGACCACGGTATTCTTCTGGGGCGCCTTGCAGAGATGGGTCTTGGGGGCACTGCTTTGCAGTGGCTCCGGTCATTTCTGGAGGGTCGTACTCAGAAGGTGTTGCTGGGGGACTCCTGTTCAGCGCCACAGCCGTTGATCTGTGGCGTTCCTCAGGGTTCCATCTTGTCCCCCTTGCTGTTTAACATCTACATGAAGCCGCTGGGTGAGATCATCCGGAGTTTCGGGGTGCGGTGTCACCTGTACGCAGATGATGTCCAACTCTGTCACTCCTTCCCACCTGCTACTAAGGAGGCCGTCGAAGTCCTGAACCGGTGCCTGGCCGCTGTAATGGTCTGGATGAGGGCGAACAAACTGAAACTAAATCCAGACAAGACAGAGGTACTCCTGGTCAGTCGCAAGGCCGAACAGGGTATAGGGTTACAGCCTGTGCTGGACGGGGTCGCACTCCCCTTGAAGGCGCAGGTTCGCAGCTTGGGTGTGACCCTGGACTCATCACTGAGCCTGGAGCCTCAGGTTTCAATGGTGACCAGGGGAGCATTTGCACAGCTTAGGCTCGTGCGCCAGCTGCGCCCGTATCTTGGGAAGTCTGACTTGGCCACGGTGGTACACGCTTTGGTCACATCCCGCCTCGACTACTGCAACGCTCTCTACGTGGGGCTGCCCTTGAAGACGGCCCGGAAGCTTCAGCTAGTCCAACGCGCGGCAGCCATGGTGTTAACGGGAGCAGGACGCAGAGAGCATACAACGCCCCTGCTGTCCCAGCTCCACTGGCTGCCGATTCGCTACCGGGCCCAATTTAAGGTGCTGGTATTATCCTACAAAGCCCTAAACGGTTCCGGCCCAAAATACCTTGCAGACCGCATCTCGGCCTATGAGCCCACGAGGGCCTTGAGATCTTCCGGGGAGGCCCTTCTCTCGGTCCCGCCTGCCTCACAGGCACGTCTGGCGGGGACGAGAGAGCGGGCCTTCTCGGTGGTGGCCCCCCGGCTGTGGAACACCCTCCCTGCTGAAGTTAGACAGGCGCCCTCCTTGTTGGCCTTTCGTAGGGGCCTGAAAACATGGCTCTTCGAGCAGGCCTTCAATTGAAAGTATCTTGAACACTGGAATGGACTAGGACTATGGAATTTGGCTATGACCCCAGGACTTGACGAAGCGGATTTTTAGTATAAGTATATGTCATGTTGTATTGTCTGGTTTGTATTGTCTTGATCTTTTGTACACTGTCTTTTTTGTTGCTGTTCACCGCCCCGAGTCGCCTTCGGGCTGAGAGGGGCGGTCAATAAATGCAAAAAATAAATAAATAAATAAATAAATAAATACAACTGATAAAATAGAGGGATCACAAGCTGCTAGATGGTTTTAGAGCAAAAATGGGCAACAGTGACTATATTGTCTGTAGCTTTAAAGAATTCTTCCTCTGTGCATGAGGCAGAGCATTGTGGGCAAGCGTACAGATGCTGAGTTGTTTGTTCTGCTCCACATTCACACAGGTGGAGGGTTCTTCAAGGTAGTGCCATTTTGCCAGGTTGTCTTTTGATCTGCTGCTTTTGACTCCGCTTCTGAGTCTGTTCAGAGACTTCCAAGTTGCCCATTCTTAGTTTGACATCCAGTTGGAATTGCCTGATTTTTCTGCTTACGGGAATATTCTTGCTGTTGCTGGAGGGACATTTAGAGGAGTGATAGTTATCATGAAACTTTCCCTTGATTTAAGTCTACTGGGAGGAGGCTGATCGCCTTATAGTGGGGTGGCTTTCATAATGTTCAACCTTATTTCTCTTGCAGTTGGCAACAACTTCCCATTGCACATCAGAGGGGGCAATGGCAGCTGTGTTAAAGCATATTCAGGCCATGGCCCATGGGCCACAGACTACCACCACACACCATATGCATGCATAGCTTCAGTTTTACAGCGATATACAGCTACCGGTGAGAGGTTTGTTTTGCTTATTCTTTAATGTCAGTGTATTTTATGTGTGGCCCAAGACTATTCTTCTAACAATGTGGCCCAGGGAAACCAAAAGATTGGACACTCCAGTGTTAAGGCAAAATCACAAAGGTTGGTTGAATAGTTGGCAATCTCTGCCTCGCTTAACAAGAAACATGATGCTGTTGGATGTCTACCTGCCCTGATGTATGTGCCTTTCTCACTAAAGGTTCCATGTGCCGTGCTCACTAAACAACTGAAAATGCCACGAAGCAAAGCAAGTAAGTCACAAACTGGCCTCTAAATGCTGCCTTACCTGCCCACAGCTGGAGAGCATACATTTGGCAGCTATGGCTTCTGGTAGTAATCTGTCAAAGTGTGCAACACATTTCCTCTGTATTGATTTCAAGTTCATTAAAATGCAATCCTCTTTCATCTAGACACAGCTCACACTCTTAATTCTAAAGCACATAAACAATGTACCATTGATCTACACCATTCATGAAAATCTCACTTTCAATCCAGTACCTCCTCAGACCTTTCATTCCCACACCTTAATGCCATATTAAGTAGCTACATACAGTAGAGTCTTGCTTATCGGACATAAAGGGGCTGGCAGCAGTCCTTATCAATCTATCTACCTACCTACTACCTCTATCTATCTATCTATCTATCTATCTATCTATCTAATCTATCTGGAGGATTGCTGGGAGTTGCAGTCCAGGAATAGGAAATTTGAAATATGCAGGGATTGGGATGCTCTCAAAGAAATCCAAGGAGAAGAAAGCATGCAGCTTGGATCATCGTACTCTCCTAAAGGGCCTGGTCAAGGGGATGCTGGGAGCTGTAGTCCGGAAGAGAGTGTGGATATGCTATTGTGTGTGTGATTTTTTTTTTTTGCCAGGGGGAGTTGTTTTGCGCCTGTGCTGTAGCATCTTTTTGCTTTGTTTGGATTTTTAAGTCACGTCTGCTGTGTTTTTCAGTGTTTTTATGAGTGATGGTCACTTGTTGGCCTGATAGGTGTATTGTGTCCAAATTTCATGTCAATTCGTCCAGTGGTTTTTGACTTATGTTAATCCCACAAACAAACATTACATTTTTATTTAGCTGCACCCGCCACGCTTTGCTGTGGCCAACCTTCCCTCCCTCTATCTCTCCTTTCTTTCTCTCCTTCCTTCCCTCCCTCTTTCCTTCCCTCCCTTTTTTTCTTACCCTTCTTCTTTCTTCCTTCTCTACCTGTTTCTTTTCTCACTTCCTTTGCTCTTTGGTTCCATCCTTTCTTGTCTCTTTCCTTCCTTCCCTCCCTCTTTCTCTCTTTCATTCCTTCTCTCCTTCCTTCCCTCTTTCACTTTTTTATTTCCTTCTCTACCTTTCTTTTTTCTCTTCTCTCCTTCCCTCCTTCTTTTCTTCTTTCTCTCCCTCCTTCTCTCCTTCGTTCCTTCCTTCCTTCCTTCCTTCCTTCCTTCCTTCCTTCCTTCCTTCCCCTTTTCTGTCTATGTGTTTTGTGTGTGCATATATGTGTGTATATATTTTTGTATATAATTCTGTATATATGTATATATGTGTGTTTGTGTACATATGTGGTTTTGTGCATCATCATCATCATCATCATCACTTTATTTCTTAATTAGTCGCTCGCCACCAAAGTGCTCCAAGCGACTTACAATTTAAAATAGCTTATACACAATATAAAACATTCAATATAAAAACATTCAATATAAAAACATTCAACATAAAAATGCACTGTAATGTAATTTTCACATGCATTGTAATGTAACTTTTTTTGGCGTTTTAAATCTCTTCTGAGATATTTTCAGTGTTTTTATGAGTGATGGTCACTCGCTGGCCTGATAGGTGTCTTGTGTCCAAATTTTGTGTCAATTTGTGGTTTTTGAGATATGTTAATCCCACAAACGAACCTTACATTTTTATTTATATAGATAGATGGAGAGAGAGTTGGGGAGGGCTCCTTTAATTGAAGGGAAAATACTGTAGGAAAAGGGGGGCGTCAGATAAGAGCGTCGGATAAGATGAAATGTTGGATAAGCGAAAGTCGGATAAGCGAGACTCTACTGTATATGACCCTCAAACTACTGTTGGTGAAAAACAAGGTGCCTTCAATTTTTTTTGTTGCCTGTCACTATTTTATGCTGGTCTTTTAAACTGTTAGTTGATTAAGTCAAGTATGTAAGCGCAAAGCCTGCCCAAATCAGCTTTGGCCAAGTTGTGAAATAAAATCATAAAAATCCATTAATAAATGTGTGCCAACTCTTGTTAAGTGAGTTTTGTACATGCTCAGTGGGTGACTATGGAATGTTCTTCTATCTTGTTTATTAAAGTTATATAAGGCTTATGTCAAACCCATAAATTTCTCTCATTCGCTCTCAGACAAAGTGGCCTGAGGGGAATCTGACACTTTTGATCAAAAGTTGTATGTGTTTATTTCTTTTCTGATAGATTCAGAATTTTGATTAAAGCTTCACACTTACTCAAGTGTGGAAAGGGAGAACAGGGAGTTAGTATGCACATAAATCTCTCCCCCCCCCCCCCCCCATCCAATCTGGATGCGATTTTGAATGTATGTAATTAGCACAAGCAGGTTACTTATAATCAACCCAACTCAATAGCCAAGGTAAAATTAAATTTTGTAATTTTTGTAATTTATTGAGGGCTACTGTTTTTTATTTCTATAATTTTAGCTATTTTGGTAGTTCCTGCCAGTGGAGAAAGATCAGGTGGTTGAAGAGCTGCCTTGTGATGCTGTGGGTGTTGAAATACGTGTGAGGAAAGTGTATTTTTGGATTACGGATCAGCAGCTTGTAGGTCTCAGGTGTGTTTTTAGGTAACTAAAGCGTAATTGTAGTTACTTTTGAGAAATGGGAAAGCAGAGGATTACTTCCTTTAAAAAGAGTCACAAATAACAGAAATTTGATGGAGAGTGCTCGCAGTGGCTGGAGAGCTTCATTAAGGAGCAAAGACACCAACCGCACAAGAAACAAAATAAAGATCAGATATCCATCAAGACAGGAAAGGTCTCTAGGGAGCTAAGCCATGACCAAACTAAACTAGCTTCATCCCTCAAAAACATGAGAGAGATAGGGGAAAACAACAATAGAAAGCTCCCTAAGAGCCTTAAGCAATCCAACGTCCCCGCAGCGTTGTGGAAATATCCACGTGCGGGAACACTCTATGCAAACAGTATGTACGTAACTACTATGCCAAACAGCAACATTGCGCCGCATGATTCACTCTCTGTTGTGCAATGCACAACCAAAATGCAATTGTGTAAATTCAATGCATAGGAAGTAATGCACAACTGCAATGTGAAAAGTTATATGTGCAACTCTACTTCCCTTGCTATCCATGGCAATCATAATGCCCTCTGGCCTTCTCATCTAACATCACAGAGCCCCCGGTGATGCAATGGGTTAAACTTTGTGCCAGCAGGACTGCTGACCAGCAGTCAGCGGTCAGAATCCGGGGAGAGTAGTGTGAGCTCCCGTCTGTCAGCTCCAGCTTCTCATGAAGGGACATGAAAGAAGCCTCCCACAGGATGGTAAAACATCCGGGCGTCCCCTGGACAACATCCTTGCAGACAGCCAATTCTCTCACACCAGAAGCAACTTGCAGTTTCTCAAGTCGCTCCTCACATGAAAAAAAAATCTAGCATCATTCACTGCTCTTTTGCTTTTGTTTAAAACCATATTTACTTATTTGACTTGTATACCGCTACTCCCAATTTGGCTCAGAGCGGTTTACAGCAGTAGATTAAAACAATACAATTAACTTTAAAATACAATAAAAACAAGAACAGACATAGTCCCGAGTTATTCACCCATCAAAAGCTTGAAAACCCAAACTACTTTGTCCCTTATGATTCTTGAAAACCCAAACTACTTTGTCCCTTATGACGAAGAGAGCACGGGCCAAAACAAAATAGTATGAAACAAAATGTGGCCGGAATCCATCTCTGGATACAACTGTATTGTGTGTGGACATAACCTGGCAGAAGGACGAGAATCTGGCATAGTTTACTTTGAAAGTCAACATGCGGTTCTATGGTATGTATACATCCAAGGGAATTAGGGAAAACTCCAAGGCAATTAATTAGTGAAGCAATGATGCAGACAATTAACGGTGCAAACTCTGGACTCAATTCTACCTTGTGGGCCTACTTTTTAAAGTGGTAGTATATATTATAATTTATTTTACAGAGCATTTGGCCATAAGTACATACTTGGGGGATCAGTGCAGCCTATATCTCTTATGTACATGCATTTATCTTAGCAGCCTCAGCTTTTTCAACATTCACTTATGGTCTGTTGAACAGGGCAGCAGGTTAGGAAGGATAGTTATGGTAGACTGAGAAAAGGAGGGCTTCTATCTTCCTGCTATGATGTTGTTGATCTTAAACTTTTCTTTTATTGCTGATGAGCAATTTTAAGAAAGTAAGGGGAAAGAGTGAAGAGGAGAGAATGGCTAGCTAGGAAGGGATATGGGCCAAACCTGGCAATTAGAAAAGGACTAATTGGGGAGGGAAGTCAGTCCAAAATATCTGGAGAGCAATGGGTTGGAGAAGGTTATCCTATCTCAGGCTGGATCTACACTGACATATAATTCAGATTATCAAAGTGGATAAACCAGATTCTCAAAGCAGATAATCCAGATTACCTGATTTGAACTGGATTATATGAGTCTACACTGCCAAATAATCCAATTCAAAGCAGATAATCTGGATTTTATACAGCAGTGTAGAAGGTGGTGCAACCTTTCAAGGTCTGATTCCTTCGTTGTTTAGAGCTTCATCTCCCATCAGCCCCAGATATCATGAACAATGGTCAAGGATGCTGAGAGCTGTAGTCCACGCAGCTAAAAAAAACACCAAATTGGATGAGGTTGTTCCTCTCTATCTAATGCACTCTGGATATTGAAAAAGCCCCCTCTTCCCAGACTACAACCTGTAAAACACATTCTAATCCAATCACCCTTTCAAACCACAACCCTCAGAATCCACTCTCCTAAACATCAGAGTCTGGAAAAGTTATTTTTTCAAACAAGAACTGGCTTGGATGTCAAGTGGTTGTAATCCAAAAAGGAACATGTCCAAACTCTTATTTCCTTCTATGAAGAAAACAATTTTTACTGGAATTAGACTTTCTGCCCAAGGCTCTTGGTTGGGTCAGCCATTCCTTACGTGAGACTCACCACAATCTGTGTTTTGTTGTCTGTCAAAGTGTCAATAGTTAAGCTTCTTCCGCCAAGATCCTGGCTAATCTTTGTTCGTTTGTCGTCTGGTGAGATTTCTCGCACCTTTCGCTTCCAGGACCGAGGTCCTAATCCCAGCATGGATACATGCTCTTGACTCCAACCTGTAGTAAGAGAGTTAAAAACAGGATTTTTTTCCCTAGTGTACGAGGTTGTTTCAAAATAATGTTGTTTGTTCAATAAGATATAGGTAAACAGTCAGTCCTCTACTTTGGTGGGTTTGGTTTTTGAGGATTTGATTATTCACAGATTTAATTAAAATATTCTCACCAGAAACTTCTTGGAATTCCAATTTAGCTGAATGGTCAACTTCCAAGGGAGGACATAGAATTCCAACCACATTTCTTGAATTCTCTATGTCTTCCAGAGCAATTCTGGCAGCAGTTGACATCATCATCATCATCATCATCATCATCATCATTCCCCGTTTTATCTCTCCTGAAGGAGACTCAAAGTGGCCATAGAGCTGTTGTTGGAAAACCTAGACCAGTGGTTCCTAAGCTTTCTTGACCTGGAACCACTTTGCCAGGGACCACTTTGACCAGGGATTACTTGACCAGGGACCACTTTGACCAGCAACCATTCTCAAACATTAATACCAAAAGGGTTACAAACCAGTTTGGGGTGCTGATTCAGAAAATTGCTTGGATAGACCACAGCAACTCTAGTTTCTGATACAGAATGTATGCCATGGTCAGTGACAGGGAAGGAGTGGCAGGTGGCATGAAAGGAGCGGAAATAAAATAAAGAGGAAGAAGGCTAGCAGACCAGATTTTCGTCCTTGCGGCCCACTGGTAGTCCGCGGCCCACAGGTTAAGAACCACTGACCTAGACATTCTTAAAGAGATGTTCCCTTGGATCGTTTTTTTAAAAAATTGCAGATATTTTAGTTTTGTGGGTATCTTGAGCTCTAACTTCAGTGAATATGGAGAGCTGACATGCAAATATGAATCGATCTTTAATGTGGACTTTGGAAGCATCTACACCAGGCATAGGCAAGCATTTTTGCATATTGTGAATCCAGCCAAGAGAGCCGGACCAGGAGGAATCAGTGCTGGGGTGGGGCTAGGAGGAGTGAAGGTGGGTCATCCTCAGCTGCTTGCCCCATCCTTATGCTGGGAGGAGGGTGAGACACACAGCAGATGTCTTCCCGGCATAAGGACAAGGGCACTCTCACCTCGTCTTTGTGCTGGGAGGAGAGCAAGACAGGCAGTGGTGGAGAGTGCTGAAGTCCCCTCAGCAGGCAATGGTTGAGGTGCCCCAAAAGCACCCTCGGCTGCCGCCTGCCTCCTCACCCGGGCCTGCTTTTCTCGGCATCAATATGGGGCTTCACCTCGTCCTGATGCTGGGAGAAGGCGACGACTGAGGATCCTTTGGAGCCTCTCCGCAGCTCTCCTTCCAGTGGCCCACTGCATTCCCAGGCTGAAAGGAGGAGAAGGATACAGGCCGTTGCCAGAGATCTCTCTGGCAGTGGCCTGTCTTTCCCTCGGCACTCTTCTCTGCCTGAGAAGACCGTGGGCCACCACTTTCCTAGATGGAGAAGAGGAGGAGGAGGGGACAAGTCATTGTCAGAGATCTCTTCAACAGCGGACTGTCTTCCCCTCCGCACGCTTCTCCACCTGGGGAGATGGCGGCCCATTGTGTTTCCAGGAAGAAAGGAGGAAAAGACAAATGATTGGCGAGAGCTCCAGAGAGCTTTCACCAACTACATGTTTCTGCCCCGGCTCTCCTCTCAGCCTGGGGACGCGGGATCCTGCTTCCACATGCTGGGATGTGTGTGTGTGTGTGTGTGTGTGAGAGAGAGAGAGAGAGAGAGAAGCAGATGGGGGCAAGACCTGAGACCCCAAAGGGTCTGGTCCGGCCCACGGGCCTTGGTTTGCCTATGCCTGATCTACACTGTAGAATGAATGCAATTTGACACCCTGTCAACTGCCATGACTCAATGCTATGGAACCATAGAAGCTGTATTTTACAAGGTATTTAGCCTCAGCAATCTACAAGCCCCAGGATTCCATAGCATCTAGTCATGGCAGTTCACATGATGTCAAACTGCATTCATTCCACAGTGTAGATGCACCCTTTGTCTTTTCCTACTAGCTTCAGCTTTACAGAGCATTATTTTCTTATACAATGAGTCATCTCATTGATACGCCCAAAATTCAAGAGCTTAGTTTAGTCATTTATGCTTTCAATGAGAGTTTAGGCTTAATGTGCTCTCAACCCCATCTATCTGACTGTCCATGGGATTCACAGCAATCTCCTCCAGCACCACATTTCCAAGAAGTTGATGTTATTCCTGTCAGCTTTATTCACAGTCCAGTTGCAATTACAAGAAAACAGTGACCTTCTAGGAAGGAAATGGCACTTTCAGTGTTTTGAGTAGCAAGGTCACGGCACTTCAGAAGAAATGCAGATCATAGAATCATAGAATCAAAGAGTTGGAAGAGACCTCATGGGCCATCCAGTCCAACCCCCCTGCCAAGAAGCAGGAATATTCAAATCACCCCTGACAAATGGCCATCCAGCCTCTGCTTAAAAGCTTCCAAAGAAGGAGCCTCCACCACACTCCGGGGCAGAGAGTTCCACTGCTGAACGGCTATCACAGTCAGGAAGTTCTTCCTAATGTTCAGATGGAATCTCCTCTCTTGTAGTTTGAAGCCATTGTTCCGCGTCCTAGTCTCCAAGGAAGCAGAAAACAAGCTTGCTCCCTCCTCCCTGTGGCTTCCTCTCACATATTTATACATGGTTATCATATCTCCTCTCAGCCTTCTCTTCTTCAGGCTAAACATGCCCAGTTCCCTAAGCCGCTCCTCATAGGGCTTGTTCTCCAGACCCTTGATCATTTTAGTCGCCCTCCTCTGGACACATTCCAGCTTGTCAATAAAAAACACATGTGCACCTTTTTCTCTAAAGCAGTGAGACAGTGGTTATTTCCCCTCTTCCCAAAAATTCCCAAAACCAAACTTTGATTTTTTTTCCATTTTATATAGGGATACCATTTCATTATGTCATTGTATATAAAGGAACTTGAGCTGCTTCCACAGATTTTGGTATCTATGAGAGGCCGTGAAGCCAAACCCCAACAACACCCAAGGCTTAATGTACCCACCTATAAAATGGTGATGATGATGGTCACCTCAAAATAGTCATTAAAAGGACAAACCAATGTTTGGAAAAGTTACTTTTCTGAAGTTCCTCAAATTCCCCACTAATACATCGTTTGCCCATGTTGACTAAGAGTTTATGAAAAGTTATCATCCAAAAAAGCAAATTTTCCAACATCTGGATCAAACCAAATCACAGCTATGAAGTGCTTTGCACATTAAATGTGTCATATACAATGACAATCAGCTGCGAACTAGTTTGTTTACTAAATGTGTTGCATAGATGATTTGTCTTGTTTATTCAATGCATTATATAGATGATTCATGACAAAATAATAACTTCCAAGATGAGAGAAGTTCTTGGAACTGAATTTTGAAATATTCTCATTGGCATCATATGTACACAGCCAGTAATGAATCTGGGTCTGAAAGCAGGTTTCAAATGCCAGGACTCATTCCTAGAATATGAAAAACAAACAGATAGGCAAGAGTTTCTTCTGAGGATGTACAGAGAGCCAATCCTATTTCTAACATGAAGCCCCACATGCAATGTGATGGGCAGATGGTCAGAGGTCCAGATGTGGAGGCAATTTGGAGCCCAGATGCCTCTCCTTTTAGAAATGAGCAAGCTTTATGTAACCACTCCCAAACAACCACATGAATTCAATCCATTAATAGAAACTGGACATTATACACTGAATCACAGTACAGAACATTCAGAAAAAACAGTATTTTCTGTTGGTCATGGGGGTTCTGTGTGGGAAGTTTGGACCAATTCTATAGTTTATGGAGTTCACAAGGCTCTTTGATTATAGGTGAACTATAAATCCCAGCAACTATCATTCCCAAACTCCACCAGTGTTCACAGTTGGGCATATTGAGTATTTGTGCCAAGTTTGGTCCAGATTATCATTATTTGAGTCCACAGTGCTCTCTGGATGTAGGTGAACTACAACTCCAAAACTCAAGGTCAATGCCCACCAGACCCTTCTAGTATTTTCTGTTGGTCTTGGGAGTTCTGTGTGCCAAGTTTGGCTCAATTCCATCATTGGTGGAGTTCAGAATGCTCTTTGGCTGTAGGTCAGTGGTTCTCAACCTGTGGGTCTCCAGGTGTTTTGGCCTACAACTCCCAGAAATCCCAGCCAGTTTACCAGCTGTTCGGATTTTTGGGAGTTGAAGTTCAAAACATCTGGGGACCCGCAGGTTGAGAACCACTGCTGTAGGTTAACTATAAATCCCAGCAACTACAATCCCCAAATGACAAAATCAATGCCCCCCCCCCCCAACCCCACCAGTATTCAAATTTGGACATATTGTGTATTTGTGCCAAATTTCGTCCAGTGAATACACCCTGCACATCAGATATTTACATTACAATTTATAACAGTAGCAACATTACATTTATGAAGTAGCAACGAAAATAATGTTATGGTTGGGAGTCACCACAACATGAGGAACCGTTTTAAGAGGTTGCGGCATTAGGAAGGTTGAGGTTAAACCCTTGTGCTGACAGGACTGTTTATTGAAAGGTTGGCGGTTCAAATCCGGGGAATGGGGTGAGCTCCCATCTGTCAGCTCCAGCTTCTCATGTGGGGACATGAGAGAAGCCTCCCACAGGATGTTAAAACATCCAGGTGTCCCCTGAGGAACATCATTGCAGACAGCCAATTCTCTCACACCAGAAGTGACTTAAAGTTTCTCAAGTCACTCCTGACACACACACACACACACACACACAATACTTTAACTGCTATGACAACATCCTATGTAATTAATCCTAGGACTGGCCGTTTAGGGAGAATTACTGTATTTCAAATCCTCTGCCAGAGAGCTCGATTACCTTCCCAAATTACAAATTTTAGGATTGCACGGCATGGAATGATGCGTAATAAAGTGCTATAACTATATAATGTGAACAGACTTTGGGCTAAAATCTCCTTTTGGCCATACATATATATATCTAGGTGACTTTGAATCAATCATACTCTCTTTGTTTAATTTACTTTACAGAGTTGCTATGAGGCTAAAATAAGTGAGCGGAAGGCAAGTCAGCCACCGTGAGTCCTTGGATAATATATTAGATTTTTGAAAATTGCAAATAAATACTGTAAACGCTCAATGCAAACTTAATGTGCATCTCTCTTGTTTGTTTACCCCTTTCTGTTTTGTCCAATGAGCTCTTCCGGCTGAGTCCTTCTCTTTGTTTTCACAAAAACTCTGAGATACACCTGCTTAGACTGAAGGAGAATGAAAGATCTCCTTAATTTTGTGGGTTTTATAACTCAATGAGGACTACAATCTCCCTGTCATGTTCCATACAAGCAGTTGAACAATTATAGCACGTTGACATTTTGTACCAGAGGGATTCCTGTGGTCCTCTAATTTGAACCAGGAACTTGCCTACCCAATATAAAACCGAATCTACCCACTAGCCACGAGCCAAAGTTACACAACCGCTCCATGTTATTCTGGGCTCCTTCCGTTCTGAGGACCGCCATGGCATATATTCATCCTAGCCCTGCTTCCCCCACAAAGTTTGAATTTAGCCTGTGGCTTGCAAGAGTGTCCTGGGAATCCAGATGTTTTCCACTGAGATAGGATATCAAACTCCGTGATGGTGGAGGAGATGGAAATGGGCCTTGGGCACTTGTTTAGCTTTCTGAAGGGGAAAAAAATGAAAACCATCACAATGGGAATTAGGGTTTTTTTCCAGATCAGAATCTCTGTGGCTTTGTTGTTGGTTTTACGGTGGATTAGCCGAATCGGGATTTTACTGCAGCAAGAAATTGAAGTGGCAACATTTCACTTTGAAAGCATTGGTGTATAATGCAGATGTAGGTTTCCGAACCAAGATGCTGCTGAATATATTGTCACAAGCAGATAATACATTGTGCAATTCGATGTGAGCTTTATGATCTCACAAGTAAAACAAACAGCAAGGTTTAAATAGGGAAGGTGTTTAAGATCTAGTCAGGGGGTGCTGGAGTTTTTAACTGTTTTGATGTATTTAAACTGTGATTTTTTTTTAGTGCTGTTTGATTCTATTTTAATGTTTGCATTTTTGTATATTATAAATGGAATACTAGAGTTGTGTGCAGAATTCATTCCTACCGTTTCTACGGAAGCACGAAATAGGAAGCCCCGTCCCCTCTTGAAAATATGCTCGACACAAAAGCCTGCTTTCTTGTACATCTGAACTTGCTTCCTTGCTTTGGAAAGAGAGTGCATGTGTGGTGAGGTGTGCAGGCAGGCCCAGAGCTTGGCTGCAGGTGTGTTCCAGGCCTGCCAGCACACCTTGCCACACACGCACTCTTGGAGAGTGTGGTGGGGTGTGTGTGGCGAGGCATTCAGGCATGCCCAGAGCGAGCCTGCAGCTGAGTGCCTATTACTCCAGAGTAAGAGGCACTCAGCTGCAGGCACTAGCAGGTGCGCATGCTTTCCAGGCCTGCCTGCCTGCCCTGCCACACACGCACTCTCTTTTCAAGGAGAGTGCGTGTGTGGCATGGCGTGAAAGAAGTCCTGGAAAGCGAGCACACTTGCTGGTGCTTACAGCCGAGTGCGTCTTACTCTAGAGTAGAAACAGCAGTGGCCAGGTAAGAAGAATGCATTCTGGGAAGGGGAGTCACTGGGTGGTCTGATTTTTGGGGTCCCAAATCGAAAAAAAATGAAAACAATCCTCCCGATTTTGGGAGGCTCACAAAAACCAAATTGGGGCCACCAATGAAAGCCGGGACACAAAACGGAGCACAACCCCACATATACGAATGCTTGTCAAGTCAAACATTTTTAGCCCCATAATCTATGATAATCTTAGAATCATCATAGGTTGGAAACAACTTGAAGACAATGTATTGTCGAAGGCTTTCATGGTCGGAATCACTGGGTTGTTGTAGGTTTTTTTCACCTGCATCTATGGCAAGCAACCTCTGAGGATGCTTGCCATAGATGCAGGCGAAACGTCAGGAGAGAATGCCTCTAGAACATGGCCATATAGCCTGAAAAAACCTACAACAACCCGACTTGAAGACACATAACAACAACAAAGTTTGGTTCCTTCTACACTGCCATATAAAATCCAGATTATCTGCTTTGAACTGCATTATATGGCAGTGAAGACTCATATAATCCAGTTCAAAGCAGATAATGTGGATTCTCTTATTTGATAATCTGGATTGTATGACAGTGTAAAAGGGGCCTAAGATTTATGCTACTACAACTCACTTTTTCCATCGTAGTGGAGGTTAAATTTCCCACCCAACTCAAATGCGAGGACTAAATTCCCATCTCCAACCTACAATTTCTCATCTGCAGCCCACTCGCCCAAACACAGCCATGTTCCAGTCAGTGGAGAACGAGGGGAACAGGAGGCAAGCATCCAGCCTTTCCCTACAGCTGGACACAGAGCAATGATATCTTCTGGAGATATCTGCCACTGTGTCAGCAATAAAGGGGGGTTGGGCTTTTTGTCTGGGAAGAGGTCTTACACTTTTGCATCATAACCCTAAACTAAGAAGTATTAACCAGTAGAAACTGGGGATTCCCAAGTTAGTGAGCCAGCGACTCTCTTCTACATTTCAATTCAGACTCTAAAACAATGGTGTCCAACTTTGGTCCTCCAGGAGCCCTGGTCAGTTTATTCAGTGGTCAAGAATTCTGGGAGCTGATGTTCAAAACATCTGGAGAATCAAAGGTTGGACACCACTGTTCTAAAGGCACTATCCAAACATTTCTTCTCAACATGGTTTCAGCACCTGAGATAGCTACTTTGAAGCTTGGACTACATCAGGCATGGGCAAACTTTGGCCCTCCAGGTGTTTTGGACTTCAACTCCCACAATTCCTAACAGTCCATGCCTTGACTACATCCTAGATCTATCACACAATTAACTTGGGAGCCATCATAGTTACCAACTATGATGGCTTGGAGAGGAAGTAGCTGACCAGAGCTATGAATTGAGGAAAATTCTCCCAGATTCTGTTTTTTCCTAGTAGTGTCTTGCAAAAGAAACATGTGATGCGATACGGCATGTAAGAAATCAGTTGGTGAGTGTGTTAACTGTAAGATGCAAAGCACGAAGCTGATTGGTTGGGCCATGCCCGGGGAGCTAGCTGTGCCTGGGGGTTTTGGCAACAGTTTCATATTTAGTCTTGAGCTGTGCAGGTGCTTGCAGAAAGAGAGACAGTTCTTGCTTCATGAGCTGCTGGAAGGAGATTTCTCACATGGACACCGAAAGAACATTTATATCTCTCTCAAAAGGACATTGTGTGAGTCAACTCAAATGATCTCATGATTGTAAATATGTTGCTCTGAATCACAAAGAGTAAACTTCTCGTCCTGTATTGATCATCTGCATGGCATATTTTCTTTCTCTGGCAAGACAGTGTGTGGATGGATAAAACGTGAACTACACGTGATTTTCATTACGCCAACAACATGGCTAGAACCAACATCTAGGGTTATCTGAGTGAAAGCTGGTAATGGTTCTTGTATATTTAATGGTTGTATAGAAGCAGGTGTCAATAAAAAGATACAGAAGCCACAAAGAAGCAGATGTTGCTTGACACCAGGGTGCATGACAAGCAACATCTGTTAAAGGTGCAGGCACCATCTCTAGTTTTCAATCTGGCAGCCCTAACTCAACCGCTTGCTCCAGTTCAATGGTTGTCACTGGGGAGAACGTGTGTGTGATGGTGTCAAAGAGACCACACATTTCTTTTACTGGTACTTACCAAACAGATGTGGGTCAAAGGCAGTCACTCATCTCCAAAAACATGTAGCTAGGCCTCAGTTGCCCTCTCTCCCTCCCTCACATATGGATGATCCAAGCAGAGACGGCTATTTGGCACAGTCAATCTCTATGGTTTGGCTGCTTTCCCTGCCATTTCCTGGCGTGAAAATATTGAGCTCAGACACTTTATGAAACAGGCAACACATACTGAGATGGTTGCAAAGCTCTTTCCTGCTGGTCACATATTGATGACTTTTCCTGTTTACATGGTTTTCCAGCTGAGATTGGATTGGCAGCAAAGGAACTGGGTGACTCTGAGATGTTTTAATGCCGCTATTTGGCCCAACAAGCTCTATCCGCCTTAGGGGATCCTTCCTGGAAGATAGTGACGGACAGAGATTGTTTAGGAAAATTCAAGAAGATGTAAAATATATGTGGTTGTTCAATACATCTCATCAAATCAGAGGAAACACAAAAGGAAATCAAAATGGCCAACCTTTACTCCTGCACAAGGTAGAACACTACATTTTGGATCTAAAATACTCTGGTAATTATGAAAACAGCAGTAAATTTGTGTATTTCTTTCTCTTAGAATAGGTTCTTGATTTATAGCTCAAAGTGATTAGCTTGCTAGTCCCTAAACTTTGAATTCTAACCCATAAGTAGCGTAAGACAGTTGGAATACAAGAAAGGGTTGATGAGGAACATTTATGTCAATTGCTCTCAGGCATAATTGAAAGACATTTTGCTACTGGAATGAAAAGCAAGATGGTGACCTTTCAGTTCTACAAATGGAAACGGCAAACATGGAAGCCGAATCTTTCAACAGCACTTGCAACAAATCTCGATCCTTCATCTCAGGCAGAAATCTAGCTTAGGGTGCATCTACACTGCAGAATTAATGCCATGGCTTAATGATATGGAATCATAGGTGTTGTAGTTTTCCAAGGACTGTAACTTTCTCTGGCACAGAGTGCTTGCAACATCACCAAACCATAAATCCAAGGATTCCATAGCACTGAGTCATGGCAGTTAAAGCAGTGTCAAACTGCGTTCATTCTGCGGTGTAGATACACCCTTTGTGGGTACAGAAAAAGCAACATGGGACCAGATCTCTCTTCCACCACTCGCCTTGTGGCACAACTACAGAACAAGCAACATGTGCTGAAAGTCCCTCTTCTAGGCAATCATTAAAGATACAGAAGTCCTCTGTCATTTTCATTCTAGCAACCTCCCACATGGTCAATATAGTCCTAGAGTGCAGACGACTACTGTTCGCCCTCCACATTTGTGGGTTTGACTTTTGCAGAATTGATTATTCATGAATTTAATTAAAACATTCCCTCTAGTAACCCTCCATGGCAATTCTATTGTCAGCTTCCATTGGACGTTGGTCTCAGAGTTGTGCTGGGGGACCTAAATGTTTTTAGAGAGATGTTCTGAGATGTTCTCTCAGAACATCGCGAACCCCAGCAAATGTGGAGGTTTGACTGTATTGATTTATTAATTAGGTACTGTTGTAAGTTCTTGGTGGTATGGGCATACCAAATCACTGTGTCTGTCTCCCGAGGAATCTGTATAACAATCAAAAACCGTAAGAACAGACCATGGAGCAATGGACTGATTCAATATTGGGAAAGGAACACAACAGGGCTGTATACACTCACTCAACCTATTCAACTTGAATGCAGAACACATCATGCGATGTGCAGGGCTTGATGAATCTAAGGCTGGAGTTAAAATTGCTGGAAGAAACATTAACAATCTTAGATATGCAGATGATACCACTTTGATGGCTGAAAGCGAGGAGGAGCTGAGGAGCCTTCTCACCAAGGTGAAAGAAGAAAGCCTTCTAACCAAGGTGAAAGAAGAAAGTTAAACATTGCATGCTCCAAGTCGCTTCTGGAGTTATTATCATGGGGTGTCTGCGCCCTACACCACTGGAGAAATTACACTGTTTAGCTGGTATTGCACCACCTGACATCCACCGGGAAGTAGCAACCAATAGTGAAAGGACCAAGGCAGTGACATCTCCAGCTCATCCCCTGTTTGGGTATCAGCCAGCACGTCAAGGACTTAAATCAAGAAACAGTTTTCTAAGATCTACAGAGACACTCGCTGGAACACTCAGCAAGCGAGAGTCCAAAAGTGGCAGGCTCAAACCCAGAACCTCAATCAATGGCTGATACCAAATGAGAGCTTCCCCTCTGGACACACAGAAAACTGGGTGACTTGGAAGGCACTGAACAGACTGCACTCTGGCACCACAAGATGCAGAGCCAACCTCAAGAAATGAGACTACAAAGTTGAATCCACGACATGTGAGTGTGGAAATGAGCAAACTACAGACCATCTGCTGCAATGCAACCTGAGCCCTGCCACATGCACAATGGAGGACCTTCTTATAGTAACACCAGAGGCACTCCAAGTGGCCAGATACTGGTCAAAGGACATTAATCAACTACCAAGCTTGCAAACTTTGTGCTTTGTTTGTTAAAAATGCAATACAACTGTTTGGTTTGCTCCTGACATGATAAATAGTAAAACATTTTTAAAAAAAACAAGATTCTGGCAACCGGACTGATTGATAACTGGCAAATAAAGGGAGAAAATGTGGAGGTAGTGACTGACTTGGATATTTCTAGATGCAAAGATTATTGCAGAAGCAGACTGCAGCCAGGAAATCAGAAGACATTTACTTCTTGGGAGGAGAGCAATAACCAATCTCGATAAAATAGTGAAGAGTAGAGACATCACACTGGCAACAATGATTTGCATAGTTAAAGCAATAGTATTTCCCATAGTTGCCTATGGATGTGAGAGCTGGACCATAAGAAAGGCTGAGCGAAGGAAGATAGATGCTTTTGAACTGTGGTGTTGAAGGAAAATTCTGAGAGTGCCTTGGACCACAAGAAGATCCAACCAGTCCATACTCCAGGAAATAAAGCCCAACTGCTCACTGGAAGAAAGGATAGTAGCAGCAAAGATGAAGTACTTTAGCCACATAATGAGAAGACGGGAAAGCTTGGAGAAGATAATGATGCTGGGGAAAATGGAAGGAGAAAGGAAGAGGGGCCGACCAAGGGCAAGATGGAGGGATGCTATCCTGGACTGGCTTGACCTTGAAGGAGCTGGGGGTGGCCACGGCTGACAGGGAGCTCTAGCATGGACTGGTCCATGAGGTCATGAAGTCATAAGTGACTGAACAAACAACAACTGGGCATTATCTGGGCGGAGACCACCAGGGGGTGCTAGACAGAGGTTGTTGTTCATTCGTTCAGTCGTCTCCGACTCTTTGTGACCTCATGGACCAGCCCACGCCAGAGCTCCCTGTCGGCCGTCACCACCCCCAGATCCTTCAAGGTCAGTCCGGTCACTTCAAGGATGCCATCCATCCATCTTGCCCTTGGTCGGCCCCTCTTCCTTTTTCCTTCTACTTTCCCCAGCATAATTGTCTTCTCTAGGCTTTGCTGTCTCCTCATGATGTGGCCAAAGTACTTCAGCTTTGTCTCTAGTATCCTTCCCTCCAGTGAGCAGTCGGGCTTTATTTCCTGGAGGATGGTCCATTTTATTGTGGTGAAGGATAAAGGAGTAAACCATTTCCCCCTGTTTTCCTTTTATTCTCCCCACCCATGTTGCAGGAAATCCTGGAACCGGTTTGATGCCCAAATGACAATTCCACAAACCACAGAGCATTGATGCGCATTGTGGCTTTCTTTCTTTTTCTTTTGTGGCGGTTTGATGTTTGGCTGTGGCAATAGCTTCAAACTACAATAAATGGTCGATGTAGATGGGGCCAAGGCTTCCCATCTTTGTCATCTCCAAACCATTGCATATTTTTGCTCCCTTCCATCCAATTTCACGCAACAGCTTTTCCTTTTTCTTGCCTGCTTTAATCATGATTTAAGGCTAAATCCCCACATTCTTATGTTAATTGATATTAGCATTGCACTTTATTCAGCAGAATGCTATTAGTAGTAATACTTCTATCATGCGCCTAGCACTGTCAAGTGTTTAAACAACTCCGCATGTTATTATCTACTTGTAATCCTTATAAAGCTCTATGAAGTAAGCCTGTATGATTATCCCACACCTTGCAGGTGGGTGGACTGAAGCTAAGTGAAATTTCCATAGTGAATGCATCACAAAAGCGAGATTAGAGTGGCCCTGTTTCATACTTACAGGGGACAATTCTTTATTTGACAATTCAAGTTTAGTCAAAAATAGAAGTACAGTACGTCCATTGTATCTGCAGGAGATACATTCCTGAACTTACTGTAGAAACAAGAAATTATGGATACTAGCAAACCCTCCAGCTGGAGGTCAGCTGTGACCAGCAGTGCTGTAGTACCAACTAAACAGTAGAATTTCTCCAGTGGTGTTAGGTATAGACATCCTGTGATAATGCAGCATGTCTAATGAAGAGCCACATCCACTGTTTTAATGTGCAACGTCTTTGTAGATGGCTGATTCTCTCACACCAGAAGCAACTTACAGTATACAACCCAACAAACAAATAAATGGACCTTTTCAGGATCAACTTACTTACTTATTTAGGCGATCCCTCATTGTCCAAGTAGGATTGTCTTCCAAGATCGGTATACTGATGGTGGGTCCGTAGGTGACTGTAGAGCCCTATTCTTGATCTGCATCTTCTCCCGCAGTGAAGGCATTGGTTTCCAGGAGGAAACCAGTCCCGGTTGGGGTTGGCTTGATGCAACTTCCTCTTGGCATGTTTCTTCTTTCGCCCTCCATTCCTGCCTTTTCAAATTCTACAGCACTGCTGGCCACAGCTGACCTCCAGTTATTTATTTATTTATTTATTTGCTTTACTTCTATACTGTTTTTCTCAGCCAAAATGGCGACTCAGTTGGAGCGCTCAAGGGCCAGGACTTCCCAGTTCTCAGTGCCTATGCCAGAGTTTTTAAGGTTGGCTTTGAGCCCATCTTTAAATCTCTTTTCTTGTCCTCCAACATTCTGTTTTCCATTATTGAATTCGGAGTAGAGCAACTGCTTTGGGAGACAGTGGTCAGGCATCCGGACAACGTGGCAGTCCAGTGGAGTTGATGGCGGAGGACCATCGCTTCAATGCTGGTAGTCTTTGCTTCTTCCAGCATGCTGACATTTGTCTGCTTGTCTTCCCAAGAGATTTGCAGGATTTTTTCAGAGGCAACGCTAATGGAATTGTTCTAGGAGTTGCATGTGACGTCTATAAACAGTCCACGTTTCGCAGGCATATAGCCAGGTTGGGAGGACAATAGCTTTATAGACAAGCACCTTGGTATCCCTATGGATGTCCCGGTCCTCAAACACTCTCCGCTTCATTCAAGCAGAGAGTGTCAGGTTCAACTACGACAATAATCTCAATCAACACAAAAGGCATTTCAGCTGCCAATGAACAGTTACTTTATGAATTGTGCTGAGATAATAGGGTGGAGGGAATCCTTATTAAGTTCATAGGTGACACAGAACTGGGAGGGATTTAACATATTGGGATGAGCGTTGATCATAAAATGGACATTAGCCAGTATTGTGATGCTGCAACAATAAAGATGGATACTATTTTGGTATGCATAGTTTCCCAGTTGAAGGAATGTATAGTCCCAGTATACTCTGCATTAGTCAGGCTTCATCTGGAACACAGTGTTAAATTCTGGGTGTCTCGTTATAGGAAGGATCTAGAGCACATTCAGAGAAGGGCAATCAGGATGATATGAGATACAGAGAGCAGAATGTATCAGAAAAGGTTGAATGAGCGGATATATTCAAGCCTGGAGAGCTATCTGTTGGAGATGTTTCGCTGGCGTCCCTACGCTGAGCAAGCACTTGGATCTGATGGCCCTTCCAACTCTATGGATCAACGTCTTTCTAAATTTGCATCTATACCTACACATACACAAATCAGTATCCCCTTTTGTTCGTTTTTGATTATGCATTTTGCCCTTCTCTTTTTGGGCAATGTGTATGTAGTCATAGATGAAATTTGAACTAAGAGCTCGCTGATTCATAGCTCTGTCTCTTAGCAACTATGCTAAACCAGCTGATTATATGTAAACTTACTTATTGTCTGATTTTTAACTCTTCCCTGGTTCTTTTGTAATAGTAAATGCCTAAAAATATTTTTTTTTACAATTTTTCTCATTTCTAGCTACCACCAAAACAACAACACATGGCTACGTGCTATGGAACAATTGTATTCCTTCCAGTTTCTCTGAAGAGGACACACTTCTCAAAACTACAGGATCCCTTAAAAGAAAAGATGCACACAGGCATATCATCCAGATTATTAAAGCAGATAATCCACATTATCTGCTTTGAACTTGATTATATGAGTCTACAATGCCATATAATCCAGTTCAAAGCAGATACTCTGGTTTTTATATGGTATTGCAGGGCCCCCTCCACACAGCTCAATAAAATCCCACATTATCTGCTTTGAAATGGAATATAAGGCAGTGTGGACTCAGATAACACAGTTCAAAGTAGACATTGTGGGATTTTCTGCCTTGATATTCTGGGTAACATGGCTGTGTGGAAGGGCTCTAGAAGGGGCCACCAAAACACAACCACATTGACAAAAGCAGAGAGACATTGGGCAACCAGAAAAGAATGGGATAGACTACGTTCTGCCTCGTAGTCTAAGATCTGCCGGGGAGGCCCTGCTCTCGGTCCCACCAGCTTTGCAAACATGGCTGGTGGGGACGAGGGACAGGGCCTTCTCGGTGGTGACCCTCCACCTGTGGAATTCGCTCCCCAGCTAAATTAGATCGCTGTCCTCCCTCCTTTCTTTCAGAAGAAAACTGAAGATGTGGTTGTAGCACCAGGCTTTTGGCTACTGGATATAATGGCACCTGAACAGTGAATTGGACCAGATGGTTGTTATAATGGAGATGCCTTTATGATTGGATAACTAATGTTGTTTTAATTTATTATATTGTATGATTTTATTTTGCTTTTATAATTGTAATTATTGCGGCATCTAATCGTTGCCATTGTTAGCCGCTCTGAGTCCCCCAGATAACCAACTAAAACTATTCTAATACTCAGCTAGATCTATTTTATTTGTAGTTTTGCCTTCTCTGGCTTTAACTAATTAAATTAAATGCATTCTTGCAAAGAATTACATATTCCCCCAACCGTTCCAATTTGGCAGGAACAGTTCTGATGAATCCTCTGCCATTCTACATTTTCGGCGACTTTTCTGTTTTCTCCTCCCATTTTCCCCCTTAGACCTCAGCTTACTTCTATTGCTTCAAACTGAGATCAGCATGCAAGAATAGTTTGCAATCAATTAACAAAGTGCCTCTAGTCTACACTATGTAATTAATTCAAAGTCATGCACTCCCAGGAGGGGCCACAGGGGAGGTTCCAGACTGAGCCCAATCCGGAGACCTCAATGACAGATCAGGCAGAAGACAACATGGTATATGTTACAATGGCTGTGAAGGTGGAAGAAGGCTATAACAAATTGAAAAAACTATTGCAACGTGGGGCTGCCTTTGAAGACGGCCCAAAAGTTTTAACTGGTACAATGGGCAGCAGCCAGGCTCCTACTGGAGCAAACTATAGGGAGCATACAAAGCCCCTATTAAAACAGCTTCACTGGCTGCTGATAAGTTGCTGAGCCAAATTCAAGGTGCAGGTCATGACCTATAAAGCCCAAAATGGTTCAAGCCCCACCTATCTCTGCGATCGCATCTCCTTCTATGAACCGGCACGAACTCTTAAGATCTTTCGGGGAGGCCCTCCTTTCGCTCCCACCACTGTCACAAGTACAGTTGGTGGGGACGAGAGAGAGGGCCTTCTCATTGGTGCCCTCCCACCTCTGGAACGCCCTTCCAAAGGAAATAAGACAGGCCCCATCCCTCCCCTCCTTTCGTAAGAGCTTGAAGACCTGGTGGTTTCAACAAGCCTTTGAGAATGATCAGTTCTAGCTCAGCCCGAAACATTGTTGAATATGGCCTTATACTTCCTACCTATTACCCCGGTCATCCCTCTAATAGGCCCTGGAAATGAACAGCCACAGACCCGTACCTGCTATTGTTGTTAGCCTGTTATAGCACTGTACTTAATTCCCTGTCTCCTCATATTTTGAGTTTACACTAATCTTGGCCCGGCCTTTTAATTGCTCTGAACAGGCAGGATTATTTTTAATATATATGTGTTTTATGCTTATATTGTTTTTTTAATTTTATATCATGCTGTTTACTCTGTATGTTTTGGTGATGTTACTTTGAAACCGCCTTGAGTCTCCCTTGGGGAGATAGCGCGGTATTTAAAGTATTATTATTATTATTATTATTATTATTATTATTATTAAGCCAGCATTGTCATGTTAACCACGGCACTGGCTGGGACCTTCATTCTGTGAAGACTGTGTGTTGATCGGCTGTGCACTGACCTCCACACATTAAAAAACCTCATGCACAGCCGTCTTCCAAGAACTTGGAAGGCCATCATACTCGGACAACGAGGAATCACCGAGGTAAGTTTCTTGGCTCAGCCTTTCACAAGTCAGGTATGGCACTAGGTTTGATGGGACTCTTGATGAAGAAGTCTTCCAGATTGTCTTCAACAACAGGATCCCCATTCTGCATGGCAGCAGGAAGGGAAACGTGAACTAGGACAGTGGGATGTCAAGATGTGTGGGAACCACTGTAGCCGATGTCCCTTTCTGATCATCCTATTTTTCCCAGAAGCAAATGGGCACTACCACCACCAGCAGTGAAATAAAAAAATCTAGGCTCACATGGAAACATCCTTTTTTTAAAATTATAGAGCCTAGTATCTCCTGGCAAGGAAACTCAGGAGAAACACCCAGGAGGTTCTCACAACTACCTCCTCCGAGCATCTGTTGCTTGGCACAGTTGCCTCACTGTCAAAAATCCAGTTTGGAAAGGGAAATTTAGGATGTGTGTGGGAAGATGAATTTAAGAAAACACGATGAGCTCTACTGGATAACAGCAAGAATTAATCTTATCTTGTATTTTGTTTCCAACATTGGCCACCCAAAAGCTTCTCGAGGGGCATTCTACACTGTAGAATTAAAGCAGTTTGACACTAATTGCCATGGCTGAATGTGATGGAATATGGGATTTGTAGTTTGGGTTGTAGTCAGCACTCTTTGACAGAGAAGGCTAAAGACCTGGAAAAACTCCCACTCCCATAATTCCATAGCATTGAGCTATGAAAGTGGTTTCAAACGGAATTAATTCTACAATGTAGATGCACCCCGAGAAGCCTACAAAACTATCAACACTCTACAATGGTGCCTTTTTCCAACTTAGACCCCTTCCACACAGCTGTATAAAATCCACATTTAACCGGATTATAAAGCAGTGTGGACTCAGATAATCCAGTTCAAAGCAGATATTATGGATTGTCTTCTCTGATATTCTGGGTTATATGGCTGTGTAGACAGGCCTCTTAGTGACATACAACAAAGATAGCAGAAGTTGACTTCTAGAGTAGAGTTGACCCTGGCACACTGCTCATGTGAATCCTTCCCACAGGTTTGTAGTGTAAGTTTTCATAACTTAAATCAGGAGCCACACTGTTCCATTCGCCAAACCAATTCAGAATAGCCATGGAGACTTGTGTGGTATGCATAGGGACCCATCTCAAAATTATTTGTGGAAGCATACTTGGTTTAATGCTGGCACCTTAAGCACATAACTACCTTGCAAAGCCAGGATCATCAAGAGACAGATACAATAACAAGTAACACTCTATACCCAAAACGCTGGCAAAACACTCTGCTACAGGCATCAAAATCCAAATACAACTGAACACATCTGTATGGGGATTCTTTTTATGTGTCTGGAGCGACTTGAGAAACTGCAAGTTGCTTCTGGTGTGAGAGAATTGGCTGTCTGCAAGGACATTGCCCAAGGGACATCCAGATGTTTTACCATCCTGTGAGAGGCTTCCCTCATGCCCCCGAATGAGAAGCTGAAACTAACGGACAGGAGCTCACCCTCCTCCTTGGTATCGAATCGCTGACCTTTAGGTCAGCAGTCCTGCCGGCAAAAGGGTTTAACCCATTGCACCACCTGGGGCTCCTGCTAAGTCTATTAGAAGCAAACATTAAAATTCTCCCAGAAGTCAACCAAATGTTGGTAATTTATTTATACTATCATTACTTATGATTCCACCAATTTACATTGCAATAGCAGCAACAGCCAAGCTGCTTCTGGTGTGAGAGAACTGGCTGTCTGCGAGGACGTTGCCTAGGGGATGCCCAGATGTGTTACCATCCTGTGGGAGGCTTTTCTCATGTCCCCGCGTCAGAAGCTGGATCTGACAGACGGGAGCTCACCCTGCTCCCTCGATTCGAATCGCAGACCTACCGGCACATGGGTTTAACCCATTGCGCCACTGGGGGCTCCTGTATAGGGATGAAGGACTTAACAAACAAATCTTGATGCTTCTCACATTGCTGGCATGCACTTGCTTGTTCCTTACATGACATGTGCCCATTTAATTTCAGTATATTGGTACACAACTAGAACGGCATCCTTTTCCATGCTCAAGGAACACCTTCCCTCCGCTGTCAGTTTAAAGGCATTAGTTTCCACCTGCATCCCATTGCCACCTGTCCACATTTCATTCCTGTTTGCACCTCAGAGGCACATCTGTTGGTGCACCTTCACGCCTTCAGTTCCTATAACCACCACTTTGCGTGCATGCCTCCACCTTCCTCCCAAACCATGTTGTTGAACACACTATAGGTAACTATCCACCCATGCTTTCACATCCTGCACATGCACATCATTAGAGGATGCCACCGAAGGTGTGAACTGTACCTGGGTTGTGTCTTTCCTTCTCAGATCCCAAAGCCACCTCCTGCAGGAGCCAGAAGAGGAGGACAGAGGCTCCCCAGGACATCTTCAGCAATTCCAGGTGCATCCCCATCTTTCCAAAGCACCACCACTAACTTTCTGCTCTTCCCTCCCCTGTAGTTTCTTCCCCCAGAGCTTCTTGGTCCCCTTCCTCAGGACTTGTCACCTCCAAGCCAGTGGTGGCCAAGGAAGGGGGAATTCAGGGTGATGCCCAGGTTCTGGTGGAATTTGACTGGCAGAAAAATCTAGCCTTTGGGGGCTGCTGCAGCAAGCAACTCTCAAAGCTCAGCTGAGCAGGGCTTGGATGGGGGAGAGACAAGAGAAGCAAGCAGGGGAGGGAAAGGAGGGATGGAAGGAAGGAGGGATAGAGAAAGGAACAGGGGGAACTGCCTGCCCTCTTGTGGCCATCTGGATTATACCACAGAAGCAATTCTATTTAATGGGAATTTAAGGCAAAAGCTTTTAGGCTCCAAGGCAGATGCCCAGACTGAGTTTAAACCAAGATGAGGATGAATCTACACTGTCCTCTATCCCAGGATCTAAGGTGCTGCGGGGGCTCAATGGGTTGAACCTTGTGCCGGCTGAACTGCTGACCTGAAAATTGTTATTATTTATTTATTTCCAACATTTCTACCCTGTCCTTCCCAGGGTGACTTACAATGGCAGCAATTCGATGCCGAATACATTTAAAACATTATTATTATCATGATAGTCAGTGGTTCACATCAACAAGGTGGGTGAGCTCCTGTCTGTCAGCTCCAGCTTCCCATGCAGGGACATGAGAGAAGCCTCCCACAGGATGGTAACACATCCGGGCATCCTCTGGGCAATGTCCTTGCAGATGTCTGATTCTTAAGTAGCCAGCACAAGGATGAAATCCTTGTGCCGGCTGAACTACTGACCTGAAGCTCAGTGGTTCAAATCTGCGAGATGGGGTGAGGTCCTGTTTGTCAGCTCCAGCTTCCCATGCAGAGACATGAGAGAAGCCTCCCACAGGATGGTAACACATTTGGGCGTCCTCTGGGCAACGTCCTTGCAGATGGCCGATTCTTAAGTTGCCGGCACAAGGATTAACCCCTTGTGCTGGCTGAACTACTGACCTGAAGCTCAGTGGTTCAAATCTGCGAGATGGGGTGAGGTCCTGTTTGTCAGCTCCAGCTTCCCATGCAGAGACATGAGAGAAGCCTCCCACAGGATGGTAACACATTCGGGCGTCCTCTGGGCAACGTCCTTGCAGATGGCCGATTCTTAAGTTGCCGGCACAAGGATTAACCCCTTGTGCTGGCTGAACTACTGACCTGAAGGTCAGCAGTTAAAATCTGCGAGATGGGGTGAGGACCTGTTTGTCAGCTGCAGCTTCCCATGCAGGGACATGAGAAAAGCCTCCCACAGGATGGTAAACTTTGGGGCGTCCCCTGGGCAACATCCTTACAGATGGCCAATTCTCTCATACCAGAAGCGACTTGCAGTTTCTTCTGACACAATAAAAAATATCTCAGGATCTGATCCCAGATTATCTGTTTATCCAAGATTTTCTGGCACTGTAGGCTCATATAATCCAGTTCAAAGCAGATAATCTGGGATCAGATCCTGGGATGTAGGGCAGTATCGATCCGACCTGAATTGAAATTCATCTGTAATGTCAAGTGTAAAATGTCAAGGGGAGGATGGTGAGATTTGTTTCTGTTCTGCTGCATTCACCTATGAAAACTCTGTTTCCAAGTTTATAACTATCCAAGGGAGGTACAAGATTGTTGTATTGTCCCCCCAAAAAGAATTCTGCATGCTCAACTAAATTACCTGTCAGTTCCCAAATTGCTGGCATTGCAAAAAATTATTTACATCTACAACTTACTATTTGCTATGTTCTCATTCGTTTAGGAACTTTGGCTCCCCATTTTCTTTGGATGTCTAAACTATACATCCAAATAAGAAATAGTTTTCGTTTCAGTTGGCCCACCGTATCCACAGATTCTATATCCATGGATCCAACCATCCACTTCTCAAAAATATTTGAAAGAAATTTCAAGAAGCAAATGTTGAGATGGCCATTTTCTAAGGGACACAATTTTAGTATGCTATTGCTTATATAATGGGACTTGAGCATCCATGGATTTTGGATGGGCTTAAAGCCAACCTTCAAAAATGTGGCATAGATACTGAGAACTGGGAAGCCCTGGCCCTTGAGCGCTCTACCTGGAGGTCAGCTGTGACCAGCAGTGCTGCAGAATTCAAAGAGGCATGAATGGAGGGCGAAAGGGAGAAACGTGCCAAGAGGAAAGCACGTCAAGCCAACCCTGACCAGGACTGCCTTCCAGCTGGAAACCAATGTCCTCACTGTGGGAGAACATGTGGATCAAGAATAGGGCTCCACAGCCACCTACGAACCCATCACCAATACACCACATCTGGAAGACCATCATCCTTGTGCTATTATGGATTGCCTAAATAAGTAACTCTTGTTGATGCAGCCCCAGAAATACCTGCATCACAGTGATCGGAAATAATCTCTGGTTTTAGCTTCTGGATTGCTAAAACTATGGATTCCTTGCACATTTACTATTTTCATGACAGGTGTCAAGCAGTCTACATTTGTGTATTCCATTTTTTTGCTCCTGAATATATATATATGTCTGTTTCAATTATACCTGTTGAAATTTATTTTGTTCGTATTGGCTCAGCTCTCTAATCGATCAAGATCATTTGGATTCTGATGCTGTCCTCGGTTGTATTAGCTGCACCTCCTAATTTGGTGTCACTTCATGCAGGGTGATAGGGAGAAGATGCTATGCAGTCCTGCAATGCTATAAATTCAATTATTGTCTTCTATTATGATCCTCACACATCACAATTGATTTTTTCCCCCAGTGTCAATGGCCCCAAATTCCACATTTTTCTGTAAACAACTTTTGCCTTTGGAGTATAGAATAAATACAAGCCTTGTTACTTTTAGTTTAGTTTAGCTTGGGCTGTCCAAAAGTGGCTTGATGGTTCCAATACTGTGTCCTTAGGTTTGATACCATCATAACCTTTTATTACCTACCTTTGTTTTTCTGAGAGTAACTAAAAGGCACTTCAAAGGTTGTGTTGTACCCACATATGAAAGGAATGGGAAGACTGAAGAAATGGCTAGAGCAGTGTTTCTCATCCTGAGGGTCGGGACCCCTGGGGGGGTCATGAGGGGGTGTCATAGGGGTCGCTAAAGACCATCAGAAAACACAGTATTTTTTGTTAGTCATGGGGGTTCTGTGTGCGAAGTTTGGCCCAATTTTATCATTGGTGGGGTTCAGAATGCACTTTGATTGGAGGTGAACTATAAATCCCAGGAATTACATCTCACAAATGTCAAGTCTCTTTTCCCTCAAACTCCACTAGTGTTCACATTATTGAGCATTCATGCCAATTTTATCCATCTCCATCATTGTTTGAGTCCACAGTGTTCTTTGGATGTAGGTGTACTACAACTCCAAAACTCAAGGTTAATGTCCACCAAACCCTTCCTGTATTTTCTTTTGGTCATGGGAGCTCTGTGTGCCAAGTTTGGTTCAACTCTATCGTTTGCGGAGTTCATAATGCTCTTTGATTTTAGGTGAACTATAAATCCCAGCAACTACAACTCCCAAATGACAAAATAACCCACCCACCCACCTACCCCCAATATTCAAATTTGGGAGTATCGGGTATTTGTGTCAAATTTGGTTCTGGGAATGAAAATACATTCTGCATATCGGATATTAACATTACGATTCATAACAGTAGCAAAATTACAGTTATGACATAGCAACAAAAATAATGTTATATTTTGGGGTCACCACAACATGAGGAACTGTATTATGGGGTCGCAGCATTAGGAAGGTTGAGAACCACTGGGCTAGAGGAATGTAGCTGCCAATTTATTAGCCCACACATTTTTTTGTTTTCAAAATCCTAGGTAGTCTCACATAGGACAGAAACAGTCTTGATCTCAAAGGAATTTGCTTCTTCTCTTGCAAAGGGAATTTAAAATTTATTATCTCGACTTCATGGGTAAATCTGTACTGTCGCATTAATGCAGTTTGGCATCACTTGAACTGGCATGGCTCTATGCTATGGAATCATGGAAGTTGTAGTTTTGCATGGTCTTTAGTAGGCACGTGCAATCCATGGTTCTAAATGGTAAAGTACTTACAAAACTAAAGTTCTGGTGGTGAAAACTAGGGGGTGCTGGTACTTTTCTTCTACAGTGTTGCTAAAATTCTGGTGGTGAAAATTTCAGAACTCTAACAAAACTTCCAAATTTCATTATAAATGGCAGTTCCTAATTAATTCTGTCATAAAAATCACCAATAATGAATGAAATTTTGAAAATTTTGTTAGAGTTCTGAAATTTTCACCACCAGAACTTTAGCAACACTGTAGAAGCAAAGCACCAGCGCCTCCTAGTTTTCACCACCAGAATTTTAGTTTTGTAAGTGCTTTAGAACCATGGATTGCACATGCCTAGTCTTTAGCCTTGTCGGCCAAAGAATGCTGGTGCCTCACCAAAGTACTATTCCCAGGATTCCATAGCATTGAGTCATGGCAATTCAAGTGGTCAAAGGTGTAAAGAAGAACCAGCGTAGTTTCTCATTGGAGAGGAATCCTTAACTTGGGGCAGCCATTGAGAAAACTCATAATGCAGATCATTTACAGAAATGTTTAAAAGTACCAGTTCCAAATCCTTGGGAAACCACAGGCATTACATCATTCTGTGGCCTAAACTGATAATCTATTTCTGATCTATTGTTTCATGAGTTTCTGGTGGACTTCTGTTTGTATCTCATGACTATTGATTCCAGGAGGTCTTCAGTGTGTTACCTTGTCAGAAATTGTTTTTAGACCCAAGTAGACAACTTGGGAACTCTAGCTTGTTACTGAGTCATCCATCAATGGTCAACTTCATTGTGTCATCCACCAATGGGCAACTTCATTGAGCCATCCACCAATGGTCAACTTCATTGAGTCATCCACCAATGATCAACTTCATTGAGTTCATTCATCAATGGTCAACAGCATTGAGCCATTCACCAATGGTCAACTGCATTGAGCCATCCACCAATGGTCAACTTCATTGAGTCATCCACCAATGGTCAACTTCATTGAGCCATTCACCAAGGGTCAACTTCATTGAGCCATTCACCAATGGTCAACTGCATTGAGCCATTCACCAATGGTCAACTTCATTGAATCATCCACCAATGGTCAACTTCATTGAGTTCATTCATCAATGGTCAACAGCATTGAGCCATTCACCAATGGTCAACTGCATTGAGCCATTCACCAATGGTCAACTTCATTGATCCATCCACCAATTGTTAACTTCATTGAGTCATCATCCAATGGTCAACTTCATTGAGCTGTTCACCAATGGTCAACTGCATTGAGCCATCCATCAATGGGAGGGGGCCCGACCTGATCTCACCAGGAAGGGAGTTCCATAGCCAGGGAGCAATCACCGAGAAGGCCCTGTCTTAATCTCCGCGGTGGTTCATAGGGGGAGATGCGTTCGGACAGGTAATTTGGGCCAGGGCCGTTTAGGGCTTTATAGGCCAAAGCCAGCACTTTGAATTGTGCCCAGTAGCACAATTGATGATTGATGATGACTCAATGGTCAACTTCATTGAGTCATCATCCAATGGTCAACTTCATTGAGTCATCCACCAATGGTCAACTTCACTGAGCTGTTCAACAATGGTCAACTACATTGAGTCATCCACCAATGGTCAACTTCATTGTGGGTTTTTTATTATATTAAATATTGAAAGGATTTGAAAAATGCAGTAAGAAATATATTATGTATGATATGAGCTAGATTTGAGCCAGATCAATGTATATGAAAGGATAGTAATGCTACTTATATACTTATTTGATCAATAGCTTTGCTGAAACAGTAGATGAGGAGAGGTATTAGCCATGTTGGAAAAAGATAGGAAAGCTGTCTTTTTAGAAAGTGGGGAAAAATCTATTATCTGAGACTTACAAGCAATTAGGGTAGGTTGCTTGAAAAATGGGGGAAGAGAGCTAGAATAAAGTCTTTGATTAAGTATGTTAGCTGATAAAGGTGATTAAGACAACTGAACTGATCTGATAAAATTACAACCATTTATTGACTTTTTACAGAAAATAACTAGAAGTGTTAATAACTTCTGATCTTGAGTATTAGTATTGTATATAGATTTTTATAGAAAAGAGGCTGGCAGATATAAAAGAAGTTCAGATCGATTATATGTTAAAGTGCTAAAATGATGATGGGGAGTCATTTTTCTTTTTCTGCCTTTTCTTTTTTCTTTATTCTCTTTCTATCTTTTATTTGATTCATATATTACCTTTTGCTTCTTTGGTTTTACTATATAGCATAAGTGGGGGGAAAGAGTAGTGGGAACTGGGTTGCTATGAGTTTTCCAGGCTGTATGGCCATGTTCCAGAAGCATTCTCTCCTGACAGTAATACTACCCCTCTATTCTGCCTTGGTTAGACCACACCTGGAATATTGTGTCCAATTCTGGACACCACAATTGAAGAGAGATATTGAGAAGCTGGAATGTGTCCAGAGGAGGGCAACTAAAATGATCAAGGGAATGGAGAACAAGCCCTATGAAGAGCGGCTTAAAGAGTTGGGCATGTTTAGTCTGAAGAAGAGAAGGCTGAGAGGAGATATCATAGCCATGTATAAATATGTGAGAGGACGTCATAGGGAGGAGGGAGCAAGCTTGTTTTCTGCTGCCCTGGAGACTAGGACACGGAACAATGGCTTCAAACTACAAGAGAGGAGATTCCATCTGAACATTAGGCAGAACTTCCTGACTGTGAGAGCTGTTCAGCAGTGGAACTCTCTGCCCCAGAGTGTGGTGGAGACTCCTTCTTTGGAAGTTTTTAAACAGAGGCTGGATAGCCATCTGTCAGGGGTGCTTTGAATGCAATATTCCTGCTTCTTGGCAGGGGGTTGGACTGGATGACCCATGAGGTCTCTTCCAACTCTATGATTCTATGATTTATTGGATATTCTTAGTGTGTCTCTATATAGTTTGTAGGTAGTGTTTCCTTATCAGCTTCCCTATACGGTCAGTGGTTCCCTTGATGTATGGCAAGAACACTTTTCCTCTGGGTGGATCTTTGTCTTTACTCTCATGGCTTGTTCTTGGTCTTGCAGCTCTTCTGCTGTCTGCAATGGGAACGTTGGCGTAGGATTGGATTTTAACCTTTGTGAAAATGTCGGGAATTGAGGTACAAAAGCACAAGGCAAAAGTATGAACAATATGAAAATAAACATGACACATTCCCTAATAAAGAAATATTTTAATTAAAAACCCTCCAAACAGAACATTTGATGCGGAATATATTGTAAAAAACAAACAAACACCCCATAATAAGAGAACACTTATGAGAGAAATTATATTATGTTCAAACAAATTCTAAATTATGAGCCGGTTAATAGTTATAACAAATACTGTGCGGTTTACCAAGGTGAGGATTTGTTCTTGTGCTGGAAGTAACCAAGGATCCCTTCATGCTACCCCATTATTCCACTTTAACTGTGTAGCCAAGATGATGAAAACAATGAATAAGGAAGAACACACAAATAGTGTAGTTCGTTGCTTTTGCCTGAGTAGCAGGGAGAGCAAAATTCCCCTTTTATCACCTTCTGAATTAACTGATTAGTTTGAACTCCGCCTTCAATCCCTATATTGGGAGAAAAGCCTAATAGAAACAAACTCACAGAAGCTGATCTAAACTGAGAATAAAATGGGAAGGTAGGAGGAGAAACGGACTGGGACATTTCAAAATCAGTTTAAAACAGAAAAAGAAACTATAGAGGATTAATTGAGATGGTCTCTGCCAAACTGAGAGCCCCCGGTGGTGCAGTAGGTTAAACTGCTGAGCTGCTGAACTTGCTGACCAAAAGGTTGGCAGTTCGAATCTGAGGAGTGGAGTGAGATCTCGCTATTAACCCCAGCTACTGCCAACCTAGCAGTTAGAAACATGCAAATGTGAGTAGATCAATAGGTACCGCTCAGGTGGGAAGGTAAAAACACGTCATGCAGGCCACATGACCTAGAAGGTGTCTATGGACAATGCCAGCTCTTTGACTTAGAAATGGAGATGAACACCATCCCCAAGAGTCAGATGTGACTAGACTTTGTGTCAAAGAGAAACCTTTACCTTTACTTTATTGCCAAACTGAGGAAGTTGAAGGGTACACAATAACTATATTGAGTGAAATGACAACAACATCTGGAGGGCCACATAAAAATGACACAAGAGGGCCTGATTCGGCCTATGGACTTTGTGTTTGAAACCTCTACTCTACATCCTCCAATGTGATTTTATGTTCAGCTTCCAGAAGATAACCATAGTCATGACCTAGAAATTCCTAGAGAGATGCTCACTGAGGTTTAAAAAATTGCATTTGATTCATGGTTGTTCATTTTCATTGGGTCCTATGCCACACTCCAGTGAATGTAGAAGTTTCGCGGTAGACAAATTATACCAATCCAACAGGTCTACATAGTCAGGACTAAGAAGACCAGGATTTAGGTCTATATTTCCTTCTATTTCTTAGGGAAGTATCAAATGGAGAGGCACTTAAATGACTGCAACACTTCTATAAGGAAATATTTAATGTAAACAGTAAACCCAGTACTTCAAGGTCTGTGCCTTTCCCTCTTTTGCATTCATTTTCAAGCGGGTTGAATTTTTTACCCAAGGAGGATGCTATTTTCAAATGCTTCTGTAGTTCAAAGTGGTGAATTCCGTCCTCCTTTTACTCCATACACTCACTGTAGAACCATTCAGAAGAGATGTTAACTGTGTCCTCACACAACAAGGCACAACGAGGTTACACAATTTTGACTCTGATGGTGTTACATTGTTTTAGGTCCAGAAGACAATGTTTATAATCATGTTGGGCAACTTCTACGCTTTCCAATGTTGTACTGCACTTCCCATTGATCATATAGCCACTGATGGGTCTTGTAGTCCAGCAACATCTGAAGGGTCACATTGTCCATCCCTGATAGGTCACATTTGGGCTATAATCACCTCCTCAAAGGTCTGCGCAAATTCCTGAAGACATCTACCTCATTTAGCACATAGAAGAGGGGTTGAAATAAGGCAAGGCAATGTTTTCATCCTGCAAAGTAATTCTGATGGTGCAGTTCAACAACACAGCTACCTACAGGTTCCTTGTCCAAATACATTAAATCCTTTATTTTAAAAACCAAACAGCTGCCAAGATTGCTCTTCCTAAGTTTTAATAAGCTGGGCATTGTTAAAAATGTAGAAGTCTATCCGAAGGGACTGAGAAAGATGGGCAGACCAGCAGTTTCCTGATTATTCTGTTGCATATGATGCACAAAGAAATGGCAGCAATCCTTGAAGAATAAGGAGAATTTGACAGGTTTGTTCCAGAGGCTTATTCTTGACCTTGTGAAAAACCAGAGTAAAAAAAGCAAAGGTCAAGGTGGGCTTTTGCTGATCCCAAAATAAGAAGGCAAAGTATTTTGGAGTGGAGAGAAGGCAGAAAACACTCCTTGTCCTTTGCATTCCAACTATGTTCATGAGGTTGATTTAAGACATATCAAGAACGGAGAAATATGTTCCATTTTCCATCCCTCTGTAACGGCATGAAGTATGTTCCCTTTGTCTGTATGGTAAGGTTCAACACAAGAGAGATCTTCCAGATCTTCCATTCTTTCTCTGTACTGGCACAGTTCATCCTCACTTTCTATGATAGTCTGTATACTGCATTTAAAATAAGGTTCTGTTGGCTCTGTAAAGTTATAGAGCTCAACACTGTCCCACAAGTCCTGAGAGTCGTACAAAATAGAAATAAATATGCACAAGGTCCCTCTCGGTCTTCCCTCCAGGAGCTTTGGCTGAGGTCACTTGCTTGCAACTCGAGAAACCATCCATTCTAGACCAGCTGGGAGCCTGTAAAAAGGAGAGAGGAAATGAGAGTAGATTGCTAGGAAACACAAAACTCACAGATCCCAGGGATCCACCAAAATTGCCTCTTATGTCCTCAAAAGGGGATAATCCAGCCCCCTGGTGTTTGGTCCTCAAGTATTTTGTAATTATTGCTAATTTAATACAATTAAATCAATGGTACAATTAATCTGAGACACTTTAGATCACTGGTTCAGCCACAGGAAGTTGCAAACCTTTGAACTTTTTCGGGTCCTGCTGATCAAAACCAATCAGAAACTCAGCATGGAGCCAGAGAGCTCTTTTACAGAGTTGGACCGCTGGTCCATCTGGCCCTGCTATTATTCTATTATAACTGTGGCAGCAATTCTGCAACAGAGAGTGTCAAACACTTAGCTCAATCGGGAATTACAGTACAATAAAATAAAATACAACAGCAAATAATAACACCAAAATAAAATACACAAAAATAACAGCAAATGAAATAAACAGATGCAAAATAATGTGATGAAGAAATAAAATAAAAGCACGGTGGGTGGGCCAAATGCACAGGCAAGCTTCAAGTAATTTTGCTCCTGGAGTCCAATACATACACCTACCCAAATTGTTATTTTTCCCACAATTCCTTCTGCTTGAGAAAAACATTTAACATATATCTAGACTTGCCTACATTTAACAAAGCACTTCTCCTTGCTTTTGGGGGCCTTCAAGAGTTTGTTTTTCGAGAGAGATGGGAGGTCCCTAAAACAGCAAAGAGCTGAATATATGCCACTTGATTGTGCTTTTAAGCTGCCTGTTGACTTACATGACCCCATGAATTTTCATTGGGGTTTACTGGGAAGGAAATATTCAATCCCATTGGGTTGTTGTAGTTTTTTTCAGGCTATATGGCCATGTTCTAGAGGCATTCTCTCCTGACATTTCGCCTACATCTATGGTAAGCATCCCCAGAGGTAGTGAGGTCTGTTGGAACTAGGAAAAAGGGTTTATATATCTGTGGAATGTCCGGGACAAAGAACTCTTGTCTGCTGGAGCTAGGTGTGAATGTTTCAACTGACCACCTTGATTAGCATTTTATGGCCTGGCAGTGCCTGGGGCAATCTTTCGTTGAGAGGTGATTAGATGTCCCAGATTGTTTCCTCTCTGTTGTTTTGCTGTTGTAATTTTAGAGTTTTTTAAATACTGGTAGCCAGATTTTGTTCATTTTCATGGTTTCCTCCTTTTGGTTGAAATTGTCCACATGCTTGTAGACTTCAATGGCTTCTCTGTGACATGGTGGTGGTTAAGAGTGGTCCAGCATTCAATCCCATTGCTCACCCTTCTGAGCTCTCCCACAGACACATACTTCTCCATTTACTTATCTCACCCAAGGTTTTATCAATCTTACTCTGTGCATTTGGCCCGCCCACCATGCTTTTATTTTATTTCTTAATCACATTATTTTGCATCTGTTTATTTCATTTTCTGTTGTTTTATTTTGATGTTATTATTTTCTGTTTGTATTTTATTTTATCTTGTTGTACAATTCTGGGCTTGGCCTCATGTTAGCCGCCCCGAGTCCCCTTCGGGGAGATGGTGGAGGGGTATAAATAAAGATTATTATTATTATTTGAAACACAACAAGATGAGTTCACAGCAAACAAGGTTACTCTGCTGGCTGTTGTATTGGATCACATGTCGGACACTTCCCAAGTGTGTGATGTATCGGCAAATAGTGTGTGCAGATCCCAGTAGGGTGGTCTTTTGCAGCAGACAGATGGTAATTTTGTCAGCATCGATTGTGTTTAAGTGCAGGCCAAGGTCTTTAGGCACTGCACCTAGTGTGCTGATCACCATTTGGACCACCTTTACTGGCTTGTGCCAGAGTCTTTGCAGTTCAGTCTTTAAATCCTCATATCATGTCAGCTTTTCCAGCTGTTTCTCTTCAATCCTGCTGTCGCCTGGGATTGCAACATCGACAATCCATACTTTGCTTTTTAACACGATTGTGAGGTCATGAGTATTGTGCTCCAAAATTCTATCAGTATGAATTTGGAAGTTCCAGAGTAGTTTGACATGTTCATTTTCAGGCTTGTGATCCCACTAGTTCTTTGACTATTATTATTATTATATATTGTTTGTATCAGTTCCCCTCTTTGAAATAAAGCCGTTAGTACGAGAATGGACAAACAACTTACCAGCTGTTAGGAATTGTGGGAGTTGAAGTCCAAAACACCTGGAGGACCGAAGTTTGCCCATGCCTGCTATAGTATCTAGCATTTTTTGAAAATCTGCCTGCTAAGTATTAAACAGGGTTGGCCCTACTAAGATTCCAAGATCAGAAGGGATCTGGAGTCTTCAAGGCAGGGAGTCCCAAACAAAGATCTGCAAGTGCGCCCTTTCAAGGTTTTACCAGGCCCTCTCCCTAAACTTTAGACTTAGGGTCACTCTAAATCTGAAACTACTTGAAAACACGCAACAATCCTAATTAGCAGGCCCACTGAAATACTGGTAAATTTATGTTGATGAAAATTGTTCTTCATTTTAAATATTTTAATGTTTTTGGGGGTTTTTGCACTACAAATAAGATATGTGCAGTGTGCACAGGAATTCATTTGTATTTTTAAAAACTATAATCTGGCTCCCCAACAGTCTAAGTATTATGTATTCTCGAGGGCTTTCATGGCCAGAATCACTGGGTTGTTGTGAGTTTTCTGGGCTGTATGGCCATGTTTCAGAAGCATTCTCTCCTGACATTTGGCCTGCATCTATGGCAGGCATCCTCAGAGGTTGTGAGGTCTGTTGGAAATTAGGAAAATATGGTTTATATATCTGTAGAATATCCAGGGTGGGAGAAATAACTTTTGTCTGTTTGAAATAGGTGTGAATGTTGCAACTGGCCATCTTGATTAGCATTTAATGGCCTAGCAATTTCAAGGTCTGGCTTCTTACTGCCTGGGGGAATCCTTTCTTGGGAGGTGATTAGCTGGCCCTGATTGTTTCGTGTCTGGAATTCCCCTGTTTTTGAGTGTTGTTCTTTATTTACTGTTACGATTTTAGAGTTTTTGAATACTGGTAGAAACATTTTTGTCATTTTCATGGTTTCTTCCTTTCTGTTGAAATTGTGGACTTCAGTGGCTTCTCTGTGTAGTCAGACATGGGAGCTGTTAGAGTGGTCCAGCAATTCTCTGTTCTCAAATAAAGACTGTGAACCAGTCTTTGACTTAAAAGGTTTGCTTCAAGGTATTGGGAAGTGAAGTCTTTAGGTTCTCACCATGTAATTACCACTCCTAATCTAACTGGGAATGTCAGGAAATGAATTTGTTACTTTGTGCATGCAAAATATGAGTTCTATCTTTCTCAGAGCTCTGTCCTATTGGATATTTTTTCTTGAAACATGGATGGACTAGGTTTGCATTAGCCACCCAGGAGACCTCGAAGGGTCACATCCCCCTCAAAAAAACGTTTGGCCTCCTGGGGCCATTTTCAGCCAAGTGGAGATATTTTTGAACATCAGAAAATGACCAGTTCTGGGCCTGACCTTTTTTCCTCTCTCTTCCACTATAGCAAGGCGATCCATAGGTGGAGAACCTCAGTTATCTTCCAACCTCACTGGAAGGCCTACATATCCAGGACTACTCACCCCTCTCCTGTAAGAGCACAACATCCTTGAATGTGCCATGGATGGTCTTTGATCGAGCTCAGGGTTAGGAACTTTGAGATCTCAGAGGTAGACATGGAATTTTTGATATCTTGCTTGTTGGCAAATATCAGCACGGCTGCATTACGAAGGTCCTGCAGACAGAAGGAGAAGGTGCATTTTTCAATCTCTAGTCTCCAATAATTCCAAAACTAGATTAACTACAGGAATGAACCCCTAGTGGCGCAATGGGTTAAACCCTTGTGCCAGCAGGACTACTGACTAATAGGTCAGCAGTTCAAATCCAGGGAGAGCAGGTTGAGCTCCCTCTGTCAGCTCCAGCTTTCCATACAGGGACATGAGAGAAGCTTCCCACAAGGATGGTAAAACATCAAGCATCCAGGCGTCCCCTGGGCAACTTCCTTGCAGTTGACCAATTATCTCACACCAGAAGCGACTTGCAGTTTCTCAAGTCACTCCTGACATGAAAAAAAACCCTCCAAAGCCCATCTTTCAGAGGCCAATATGCAAATCACTCAGTATAATAATTATTATATTTGAACTATATATACCTGTCCCATGTAGCATATTTTTCCGAGCAGCTTCAAATAATGCCTAACAAACCTTGCTCAACATCTTATTCAAGTGTATAGGGAGAAAACCCTGTACTTAGTTCAATTTTCCTGAATATTTGCATATATTATATTATGAACGAAAGTACTGACTCAAAAATTTAGTAAAAAAGGATTAGGTGAAATCCATGCCTTCCTATATCCAGCCTCTACTTATAAGCCTCCAAAGAAGGAGCCTTCACCACAGTCTGGGGCAGAGAGTTCCACTGCCGAACAGCTCTCATAGTCAGGAAGTTCTTCCTAATGTTCAAGTGGAATCTCCTTTCCTGTAGTTTGAAGCCATCGTGCTGCGTGCTAGTCTCCAGAGCAGCAGAAAACAAGTTTGCTCCTTCCTCCCTATGACTTCCCCTCACATATGATAGCCATGTATAAATATAAATAATGAGGTGAAATCTTAGGGAGGATTAGCCTCTCAGCCTTCTCTTCTGAAGGCTAAACATGCCCAGCTCTTTAAGCCACTCCTCATAGGGCTTGTTTTCCAGACCCTTGATTGTTTTAGTCGCCCACCTCTGGACACATTCCAGCTTGTCAACATCTCCCTTCAATTGTGGTGCCCAGAACTGGACACAGTTCCTCTTGCTGTTGCTGTCCAGTAGCAGCACACATCCCCTTCTATTTCTATTTTTTGTATGAAAAAGTCTATCCTAGGTCATGGATGGACAATTGCACACCAGCAAGTTTCAGCATATGCAAAGTCACATGAGTCCCTTTGGGGAGACAGAACAGAATAGAAATAACATTATTATTATTATTATTATTATTATTATTATGACACTTCCAGCTGTCATTTTAGTTGATTTCTGTAGACAACCCCCCGCCCCTTTTGTATCGGTGGTGGGTTTGCAGGGCTAGGGCAAAGAAAAATGTAATATTTAGGGGGGCAAAACTGCCTAAGAATTTTCCCTTAAATTTTAAAAAAAGTGTTGCTGGAGAGCTTTTCTGGGAGTGGGGTGCTATAGCCAATACTGTGTTCCCCCACCCCAGTAGATCAGTCTTCCATGTTTCTCACAGAAATTGTCACTGTATCAGCACTTTACTACTGATAGCTGCTTCCGGTTAAAATAAGAACACTCATAATCCTCCCTTGATATCTCAGCAACTCAGGCATTTGAGGATGTTTTACATCAGATACCAATACTGAAGCTGGTTTTGTTTTATCATTGTTATGTGGCTTTATCTATCCTCTATCTGTTTTTAAGCTTGCTGTGAGCTGCCTTGAAGCTCAATAAATAAATAGCTAAGTTGGCTTTCTACCTCCAGAAAGATTTTATCACAAGGTAACATTAAAAAATGAGACATCCTTCCAATTGATCTACCATCTCAAGACTTTTGTATCTTTTGCTGCCATCTGTAGACTAGGTCTGAGACAGCAACAGTCTGGTGATTTTATCTCATCTAACATTATACGTAAAGGCAAGTCTAGTCATGTCTAACTCTGTGGGGTGATGCTCATCCTCATTTCTAAGCCGAAGAGACGGCGTTGTCCATAGACACCTCCAAGGTCATCTGGCCAGCATGACTGCATGGAGCGCCGTTACTTCCTGCAGCAGTGGTACTTATTGATCTACTCACATTTGCACATTTTCAAACTACTAGGTAGGTTCACATTAATACACAATCTGCAAAATTGTTTCGGAATAATATTGGTTGAGCATTCCTTATCCAGAATTCCAAAAATCCAAAATACTCCAAAATTCAAAATCATCAATATTGGTGACTGAGATAGTGACACCTTTGCTTACTGATGATTAAATGTATCCAGACTTTATACATGAACAAAATTATGAAAAATGAGGCATAAAATCACCTTCAACTATATGTGTAAGGTGAAATATAAATTAATTTCACATTCAAACTTGGATCCCATCTACACGATATCTCACTATGTGTGTACAAGCAGTTCCCGAGTCACAAACATCTGAGTTATATTGGACTCATAGTTAAGAATGAGGGTGAGAGAACAGGAAGTGAGAGGAATCTACTCATAGGAAGGGAAATCCACTCCTGAAAGAGTCATCATGGGGAAAATGTGCCTCAACTGAAGCTTGATCACCAATCCTTGTTTCCACAACAAGCCAAATTTGTCAAAATTCAATTATCACAGGGATAGAAAGTGAGGTAAAATCTTCTGAACAGGGGCACAGAGAGCAAAACAAACATCACATGAGTGTTAACCTTTCCCTATGCTAGATAAGGTAAAGATTTTCTCTTGACATTAAGTCCAGTCACGTTCGACTCATCTCCATTTCTAAGCCGAAGAGCTGGCATTGTCCATAGACTCCTCCAATGTCATGTGGCCAGCATGACTGTATGGAGTGCTGTTACCTTCCCGCCAGAGTGGTACCTACTGATCTACTCACATTTGCATGTTTTCGAACTGCTAATTTGGCAGAAGCTGGGGCTAACAGCTCACGCCGCTCCCTGGATTCAAACTTGCGACTTTTCAGTCAAAAAGTTCAGCTTAGTGCTTTAACCCACTGTGCCACTGGGGACTCCTAATGCTATCCAATCCTAAAATATTGGCTGGAATTACACTTAAAAATGTATCTGTTCTGACTTACATACAAATCCAATTTAAGAACAAACCTTCAGAACCTATCTTGTTCGTAACTTGGGGACTGCCTGTATATGCAGATACAGGTATTCCAAAATCCGGGGGGAAAACATCCAAAATCCCAAACACTTTTGGTCTCAAGCATTTCAGACAAGGGATACTCAACCTGTATCCAAGTTCTCCCTTAATGCTTTATGGAAGAACTTGAATACAGGTTGAGTACTCCTTGACTGATGCTTCTCTTTGTATCCTGTGGCAAGTAGACTCACCTCATGCGCCAGCATCTTGTACAGCTCCTCTTTTGTCATGGTCAACCGTTCGCGGTCCGTGCTGTCGATCACAAGAATAACGAACTAAAGAAAGGAAGGAAGCAGCATGTTTAGGAGTTATCTACGCAACAAAATCCAAGGCTAATAAAAGGGGATGCCAATAGCAGTTTGAATTCCCCAAGTTTCAATCCATATGTAACCAATATAGCACCCTGCATGTTCAAGCAGCAAGTCTAGGGAAAAACAATGTTTGCAGAAGTACAGAAGTATGGTAAAGCCTTCAGACTTGAGAGATCCAGGCTCACATTCCCACTAGCCATGGAAATCACTGGGTGACTACTAGGCATGGATAGAGCCGTATTGGATTACGCGTTACTCATAATAATTTCGTTACAGTTACCTTTATGAAGTGATTTTGAAGCATTTTAAAAACCCAGAAGTCAATTTGCCCTTACGAAGCTTTCTCTGCCATTTTTGTTATGACTCAGGAAGTAAATCGATAATTTTCAGCCCTCTGGGAGGCTGGAGGTTTCAGCACTGGCAGCCATTGCTGTGGGAGCACATGGCTCAGAGGCTCCTTGGGAGCCGGGAAGGGAAGGGAGAAGGGAAAAGGGAAAGAGAAAGATATAGAGTAAGGGAAGGGAGGTTGGAAGAAGAGCATGGCGGGCAAGCAAGCAAGCAGAAAGGAAGAAGGGCAGGGGAAAGAGCTGTTGGCTTGGCTGCCTGCCTGGCTGGCTAGCTGGGCAGTCAGCACAGCCTGCCTTGCCGCTTGTGTGTTGTTGCTGTTGGGGTTTGGTTTGGGTGGGCACTGCGAGGGTAGTGTGTGTGTGTGTGTGGGTGGGTGGCATGGGTGGGAGTAACACAGAGGAACCAAAGCACTCACTCCAACATTTTTAAAAGCCAACGTTGTAGCTGGTATCTATGGCCTCAGTGTTTTTCAGTTTGTGTTGCACATTGCCTCAAAACTAGAATCTCCCATCAATTCAAGCCACTCTTTGAACACAAACTCTCCTTCCCAAAGTAGTGAAATCATCTTCCAAGGCAAAAAAAAAAAAAAAAAGGCAGGGCTGTTTCTTATTTTCTTTGTTTGCTGTGAGTTTCCTAAGAAGACACTAGAAATCCCATACATTGCGCAATCACGTCTGCCATTAATGAAGCGATTCGGAAATTTCGGAAAGTTAAAAAAATGGGAAAAATTTGGAATTCAATTCTGAATTAAACCACCAGTGCCCACTACATCTGAAACAAGTTTTGAACCCATTTTTTGGCTCAACCAAGCCTAGTGACTACAGACTGGTTAGTCAGTGAGTCTCCCTCCTTCTCTCAGCATGATCTGCTTCTGAGGTGTTGCAAGAAAAAAGTGGAGAATATAGGAAAATTCCAGCAATCTCTCCCCTCCACAATTGCTGTTAGAGCAATAGGGGTTTTAGATAGAACAGGGCTTCTTGCATGTCAGATCCTCCTGGTTATTTCTCTAAACCTCCACATTTGCTCTTATCTTCTTTTGAAATGTATGGTCATAAATACTTTGAAAGTAGACCATGTAATCGTGTTCTCTTCCTTGGGGCCTTTCGTTATATAAACTTCTCTCCTTTTTCAGTCTTCTGTTTTCTCCCTCTGTTCCTCCTCTAATCTCCAGCCATGTTTTACTCCTCTGTTGAAAGGTGGGACTTGAAGACTGACCTAATCTTTTCATTAGTTAGCAAGGATGTAGATTCCCCTTTGAATATGTAAATGCAAAAACAATAGTTAACTTTTAAGTTTGTAACTTTCAACTTGTCTGCCTTGTTTGTTTTTTGGAATCAACAAGGGAACTTGGGAAAGCAACATAGAGAAATGGAGGCACACTTGTGGACAATTTCAACAGAAAGGAAGAAACCACAGAAATGAACAAAATCTGACAACCAGTGTTTTTTTTAAAAAAACACTCTAAAATCATAACAGTGAATAAAGAACAACATTCAAAAACAGGGGAATTACTGCCAAGAAATAATCAGTCCCAGCTAATCACCTCTCAACAAAGGATTCCCCCAGACCAGTGGTTCTCAACCTGGGGTCCCCATATGTTTTTGGCCTACAACTCCCAGAAATCCCAGCCAGTTTACCAACTGTTAGGATCTCTGGGAGTTAAAGACCAAAAACATCTGGGGACCCCAGGTTGAGAACCACTTCCCCCGACAGTAAGAAGCCAGACCTTCGAACAGCTAGGCCATTCAAGGCTAATCAACATGGCCAATTGAAACATTCACATATACCTCCAACAGACAAGAGGTTTTTTTTCCCACCCTGGACATTTCTGGGAGTTGTAGGCCCAAAACACTTGGGGACCCACAGGTTGAGAACCACTGCATTAGAGCATATCATATAGTTGGAAAACACCCCAAGGGCCATCCAGTCCAATGCAGGAAAATACAATCAAAGCACTCCTGACAGATGGCTATCCAGTCTCTACTTAAAAACTTCCAGAGAATGAGACTTTACACATTAAAATGTGGCATATTCCACTGTTGAACACCTATTAGAGTCAGGAAGTCCTTCCAAATGTTTATGTGGAATCTCTTTTACTGCAATACCTTTGGCATATGCTCACTACATGTCCCTGAGTGACCCATATTCTTCTTGCATCCCTGTCTGCTTTATGAGGACACTCCCCTGCCTTACAAGGCTGTTGTACAGGTTGCGTAAAACAGCATAAGTGAAGTGGCTTGAACACTGGGCATCTTGGAACAAATTGCATCTGACAGCTGAACTTTTAAACTTCCAGAAACTTACCCAGCGAAACCTCAGCAAAGCATGGTGTGGAGAGTGGATGGACAACAGAATTGTCCATCCAATTCAACAACAGTCTGAGCTGCCTGAGACCAACTCATCCTTTGTCAAGCAAACCATACTTTAATATGGGCAACGGATAAACATGTAACATCACACTTAAGGGAAGAAGGACAGTTTACGGGGTGCAAGACAAACTGGGGGACTGTGCTGCTACGACAGTTTCCCAATGTCTGCTGCATGAGGCGGTTGCTTCATTCTATCTAATGGCAGGGCTGACTCCAGAAGCATCCATTTAAAATTAAACGTAATACACGGATACAATAAAACCTCATATATTTGGCCACTTCAGCATTCTGGGTATGTAGGGGTGGAACAGAACAGACCTGTCTATGAACTTTCTGTATTCCCTCCATAAACAACACATCATCCATCCAGTTTTTAAAAGAGGGCTCCACATTTAAGAAGAGATGTGGTTTAGATAGAATGTCTTGTTTTGTTGAAGTTCTCCTTGGGCAAAAGCAGCCGAAGGGAGGGAGGAGTGTGAAATGAGAGAAAAGAAGAGGGAAAACACATTCCATATTGCGAAATGTCAAGAATGTGCTCCTGGCAGACAAAGGAACTTGTCTCTACTTGGTTTTGGCAAAGGAGAGAGAGAGAGAGAGAGAGAGAGAGAGAGAGAGAATGACTCAGAGAGATCTCAAGTCTAGAGCTATCTATCTATCTATCTATCTATCTATCTATCTATCTATGTAGTTCGTTCTCAACAAATTAGGACAAAAAACTAGCCAAGGACTCAGGAAGTGCAGAAAAGTAATTTTAGAACTACAATGACCAGAATCCCCTGGTAAATGTGATTTGCAACATCCTCTTAGTCATGGTTTTTGGGGTCACATCTAGTTATGGCAGTGCTAATGCCACGGACCCTTAATACAGTTCCTCATGTTGTGGTGACCCCAACCATAAGATTATTTTTGTTGCTAATTCACTGTAATTTTGCTATTTTTATGAATCATGATGTAAATATCTGATATGCAGGATGTATTTTCATTCACTGGATTAAATAGAACACAAATACCCGATATGTCCAAATTTGAATACTGGTGGGGTTTGGGGAGGGGCTGATTTTGTCATTTAGGAGTTTTACTTGCTGGGATGTATAGTTCACCTACAATCAAAGAGCATTCTGAACTCCACCAACGATGGAATTGAACCTATTTGGCACACAGAACTCCCATAACTATCAGAAAATACTGGAAGGGTTTGATAGGAATTGGCCTTGCGTTTTGGAGTTGTAGTTCACCTATATCAAGAGCACTGTGGACTCAAACAATGATGGATCTGGACCAAACTTGGCATGGGTACTCAATATGCCCAAATGTGAACACTGGTGGAGTTTGGGGGAAATAGACCTTGACATTTGGGGGTTGTAGTTGCTGGGATTCACCTACAATCAAAGAGCATTCTGAACCCCACCAACTATAGAATTGGGCCAAACTTCCCACACAGAACCCCCATAACCAACAGAAAATGCTGTTTTTCCTGGTGGTCTTTGGTGACCCCTCTGACACCCCCTTGCAACTCCCCAGGGATCTCAACCAGCAGGTTGAGAAATGCTGGGTTATGGAATTGTAAGTCCAGCTTGTGACATTGTAGCTACTGAAGAGGATGCCAGCTATAATTTGTAAAATACTTTAATAATGTCATGACTAGTAGCATCTGTAACTTTTTAATGTAACACATTTTTCACATGTCCTAAAACATGTGTGTGCTCTGTTTAGGACTTTTTATTATTAATTGAAGAAAATGTAAAACTAAATTATTTCTAATGCCTTGCTAACTCTTCAATCATAAATGATATATGTCGTGTTTAAAAGACAGGCTGACTCAAACTCACCTCTGTGTTGGAATAGTAGGTGTTCCAAGTCGATCTCAGTGTCTCTTGCCCACCAATGTCCCACATCAGGAAGTGCGTTTTGCGCAAGACAATTTCCTCCACATTGCTGCCAATTGTAGGTGATGTGTGGACAACTTCATTCATTAGGCTGGAGGGAGAGCAGACCAGTAAGTAGCTATACAACTCTCAATCCATTTCTGGTCTTTTCCACATACAAATAAGGCACAATGAAGAAAGACACAGGCTTCTTGAACATCTCTAATCCCCAATCAGTAGAACGTAGGGTAGACACTGGAAATCTTAGGCCAACAACTGTCTTGATTCTAGTGAAGCTGATCAGCAATAAGCAAAGGGCAGTGAGATATATTTTAGGCACCATATTTTCTATTCATGGTTGTCAATCCAACCTGGCACTCTCCAGTTATTTGGATTATAAACTACGTAGTTGACTATTAGTCATTGTAGTCCAAAATTGTAGTCCAAAATAATGATTTCTAAAGCCAAGTTATCTTCCAATTCAGACCAATATCCTAGCAACGCACTCTATATGGAGTTGCCTCTGAAGACTGCCTGGAAGCTCCAACTAGTCCAATGCTCAGCAGCCAGGTTGCTCACTGGAGCGGAGTACAGGGAGCGTACAACACCCTTGCTACGCCAGCTCCACTAGCTGCCGATTCGCTTCCGAGCACAATTCAAAGTGCTGGCTTTGGCCTATAAAGCCCTGAACGGTTGTGGCCCAGTTCACTTGTCCGAATGTATCTCCTGCTACAATCCACCTAGGACCCTAAGATCATCCGAGGAGGCCCTGCTCGTTGTCCCCCCATCATTGCAATCGCGTTTGATGAGGACAAGGGACGGGGCTTTTTCTGTGCTGGCCCCTTGGCTTTGCATCTCTCTCCCAAGCGAAATTACATCTGCTCCATCTCTCCTGACCTTTAGGAAACACGTGAAATCCTGGCTATGGGATCAGGCCTTTGCAGACTAGGCTGACCTGCTGGCAAAGCGACGGCTTTAATGGACTTGATGGACTACTTTTAGGATGATGACTTAAATCGCCAACTGTCTGACTCTTTGAATGTTTTTATACTGTTTTATATTGTTTTTATTTAAATTGTATATTTATGCTTTTGGTTGTGGAGACCATGGTGTGCCAGTTGCTAGTGCCTTGAGTCCTTCTGCGGAGATCGAGATAGGACGGGATACAAATGCCCGAAATAAATAAATAAATATTTTTTTTGTTATTACTAAGAGAGAGAGGAAATCCACTCAAGGTTTATTCCAAGGAAAAAAGAAAACAAGGATTTTTAAGATGCTCAGCTGCAATATATGAACAGGGTCCACAAAAACCTGTACCATAAAAAATTATTTTACATATCTTTTTAAAATAGAAGATGTATGATACATATAAATATACTTGAAATGTGAAGCAAGATGCACAGTATTTTATTTATTTACTCTATTTACATGTACTTATTTAATAGTAATGTATTTCCCAAGCAGCAAATTTCCACCAGACAAGGGACATGTACCAGTGACATTAACGCACTTGTACATTACTTTGATTTTCATAAAGAAATGCACGTTCATCATTTCGCTCCCTCAAACTGAAATAAATTGAAAGTGGCACTCATTCTGCATTTAAAAAGCAGAAGCTAAAACTGCTGTGTTATAGAAAGCTATGTATCTGATAAGTTCTAATAGGGGAAACAGTGTAAGATCAGGTATGGACAAACTTCATCCCTCCAGGTGTTTTGAACCTCAGCTCCTACAATTTCGGTAGGCTGTTAGGAATTGTGGAAGTTGAAGTCCAAAACACTTGGAGAGACAACGTTTGCCCATACTTGGACATTAATCCTGATGCAAGAAGGTTCATATTCATTAGTTCACAAGGATCGGGGCCTTTTTGGTAGTGGCAGTCCCCCCGCTAGAGAAAATAAGCAGACCTTATTTATTTATTTATTTATTTATTTATTTATCTGTCATTGTCATTAGAGCATTTTTAAAAAATCTACTCTTCCTGTAGCCAGTGTAGTAGTTTGAGTGTTGGACTACAACTCTAGTGCAGAGTTGGAATTCCCACTCAGCCATGGAAACCCACTGGGGTAGCTTTGTGCAAGTCACATTCTCTCAGCCTCTCAGGAAGGCAAAAGCACACCCCTCTAAACAAATTATTCAAAAAAATCACAAAGGGTTTTGCCTTAGGGTTGTCACAAGCCAGAAACAACTTGAAGGCACACAACAATTTATGTAGCCAATGTTTAATATCTGCTCATTTCTGCTATATAATTGCTATTTGTATTTCCTTTTAATAACTAGTTGTAATGCATTGCAACTAATCAGTATCCTCTGCTGAGTAAAAGAGTTTCATCTGTAGAATAAGGGTCCTTCCACACAGCCATGTAACTCAGAATATAAAGGCAGAAAACCCCCCAATATCTGCTTTGAACTGGGTTATCCACACTGCCATATATCCCAGTTCAATGCAGATAATGTGAGATTTTATTCATGTGTGGAAGGGGCCTAAGATGATTTCCACATATTGTGCTTGCCAGGCTATTTTGAAGGGTCTCCTCCAAAGTCAGAGGGTTGGTGTTAGGACTGAAGGAATTGGGTTACAGGGGAAAGGTAGAACTTCCAAAGATCATTTCCGCAGCCACTGTACTTGGGAACCATGTTAGTCATATGAGCAGGGACTTAAAAGTCTCATCAGTATTGGTTAAATCAGTGGTGGGCAACTGCAGAGCGCTAGGAGTTTGGTGGGTGGCATTGATCCATTATCCTCCTCCCCAGCAAAAATAAATAAAATAATTGGCCCCTAAAATGCACACAAATATTTTCTAAGAGAGGTCTTTTTATAATGCCTTGCTAATGTATTGGTTACAAGAACATCTAGGAGTAAGCATATTACATCCATATTAAAATCATTGGTTGCCAATTACTTTCCAGGACAAGTACAAAGTGCTGGATGTGACCTTTAAAGCCTCACATGGTTTGGGTCTAGGTGGTATGGCTGTAAAAGTACTTGTATGCTGTTTTGGAATTGGCATCAGTCATCTTGGTTTCCCCCTTGGTTTTGTGGTTAACGCTATACTTAGGTAGCAGAAAGATCTAGCTTCCATTTTTGTGATTAAAACACGTAAAACGTTCAAAAAGCTTCAAAACGTGTGATATTTGTGTCACTGTTTGGCTGTGACTTTTAAGTCTCAACTCTACCTAACCCCATCTCTCCCAAGTTCCTTCCATTTGAACAGTTTTAATGGCAAACACAATGATTGGAAGCAGACATTCCAAGTAGAGAGGAAGGAGATACTCACAACTGGTAGAGGATGGTGGTTTTTCCAGCATTGTCCAAACCAATAATGATCACCTTATGCTCTGGAGACAGAGAGAGAAAACATGCATTCTGAATAGCTTGCCACGTATGTTGAAAAGACAGAGATAAGCTGGAATGATGTAGTGATGGGGACCAGGATTCAAATCCTGCATGGTCATGAAAACCATTACATAATCTTAGCCTTAGAAAACTCTGTTAGGCTCACCTTAGGGTCTGCAGAATTCCGGGATTTTTAGTTTAGGGAGACTGCTAAAGGCTCTTCCCTAAATTACAAACCCCAGAACTCTGCAGGAGGCAGCAACCGGATTTAAAGTGGATCAATTATCTCGTATGATGAGGTCCTAGGCAGTGTTTCTTAACCTGGAGGTTGGTACCCCTGGGGGGGTCGTGAAGGGGTTTTGGAGGGGTCACCAAAGACCATCAGAAAACACAGCATTTTGTGTTGGTCATGGGGGTTGTGTGGGAACTTTTGCCCAATTTTATCATTGGTAAGGTTCAGAATGCCCTTTCGTTGTAGGTCAACTCTAAATCCCAGCAATTACGACTCCCAAATGCCAAGGTCTTTTTTCTCCCAACTCCACCAGTGTTCACATTTGGGCATATTGAGTTTCTGTACCAGGTTTGGTTCAGATCCATCATTATTTGAGTCCACAGTGCTCTCTGGATGTAGGTGAACTACAACTCCAAAACTCAAGGTCAATGCCCACCAATGTCTTCCTGTATTTTCTGTTGGTCATGGGAGTTCTGAGTACCAAGTTTGGCCCAATTCCATCGTTGGTGTTCAGAATGCTCCTTGATTGTAGGTTAACTATAAATCCTAGGAACGACAACTCCCAAATGAGAAAATTACACACACACCCCACAACCCCACCACCCCACCAGTATTCAAATTTGGTCCAGTAAGTGAAAATGCATTATATCAGATATTTACATTACAATTCCTAACAGTAGCAAAATTATAGTTATGAAATAGCAACGAATATAATTTTATGGTTGGGGGTCAACACAACATGAGGAACTGTATTAAGGGGTCGCTGCATTAGAAGATTGAGAAACACTGTCCTAGAGGTTACTTAACAGTCTGTACTTTATAATGGCAATGGGTAGTAGCTTTTGCACTTGTGGGCAATAAATCTGCTCTGTGTCTATGTTCATAATCTAAATGAGCCATCGAAGCTGCTAACCCTCATCTCCAAAACAGGTCCAGCACCTCTAATAACTTCTTGAAAAATCAACCTAAACTCTACAATGGATTCACCTGTTGCACTCCAGGCCTGGGAACCCCTATGATCACAGTGCCACACAAGAGTCCAGAATGTAAGCAAACAGTTTGTTGTAGAAACACATAAAAAGTATAGGCAAAAAGTAGAAATAAAGGAAGTAAAGGTATAATCCAAAAAGGTTTAGTGATAGATGACAATCCAAAGAGTAATCCAATTGTCTCATTCAGATCACAAGGTAACACAGTCCAGGAATATTGAAAAAGTCACAAATACAGTGTAAGTCAATAAGCAAAAGTAAAACTTGAGCAGGAATATAAAAACAAGAACATAGAATACTTCCAGGAAACTAAAATCCAAAATCAAAGATTTGACTGGAAATAAGAACCAGAGAACTCGGGTCTAGCTTCTGACTTGAACGCTATGATGCCTGAACTAACTCTTAGGTAAACAACTTGCTAATTAATAGGCACCCATGAAGTCATGTTTTTTCCCCATGAAATCTCTTCTCAACTTTCCCACATAAGCACTCAGACTTATGATGCCTATTTTCTGTTCTGATCTGTAAACAAAGACATTTGTTGATCTCCATAACTCCAGATGTTTTCTCCTGAGACTCTTCTGTATCACTTATCTCTTTGGCCAACTTCTTATCTAATGTTGCAGTTTCTGGCTCCTCTGACTGACCTTGAGGCCCTGTAGTTTCCAAGTCAGATATCTCACAGAGAGAAGCATCATTCCCCTGACTTGAGTCTTCATCACTTCAAGCCCCAGGAAATCCCACATCAGTGAACCCATCCGCTTCAGGAGTCTGTTTGATCAAGATCACCACCCACTGACATGAGTGTCACCAGTTGTCAATACTTAATGGTCCCATTCCATCTTTACACAATCGTGTGTCCTTTATCTCTATGGTGACGCTCACAATTAACATTTATCCTTTATCCCCATCTCAAGTCATTCCATGCTATATAAGTGCTTCTATATTACTAATATGAAGCAAAACGGAAGGGTCAGGAATTCAAAACACTAGTGCTCAGTGGTGGCCTCCCACCTCTGGAACGCCCTTCCAAGGGAAATAAGACAGGCCCCATCCCTCTTCTCCTTTCGTAAGAGCTTGAAGACCTAGTGGTTTCAACAAGCCTTTGAGAATGACCAGTTCTAGTCCAGCCCAAACGTTGCTGAATATGGCCTTGCACTCTTACCTATTATCCCGGTCATCCCTCTAATAGGCCCTGGAAATTAGCAGTCCAAGAGCCGTACCTGCTATTGCCGTTAGCCTGTTAGAGTACTGTTCTTAATTCCTGGCCCTCTCATATTTTAAGTTTGTACTAGCCTTGGCCCAGCTTTTAATTGCTCTGAATAGGCAAAATTATTTTTAATACACATTTGTTATTATGATAATTTTATGCTTATGTTGTTTTGTTAATTTTATGTTATGCTGTTTACTTTGCATGTTTCGGTGATGTACTTGGAAACCGCCCTGAGTCCCCCTCGGGGAGATAGAGCGGTATATAAAAAAGTTTTATTTTATTATATATTATAATGCTGGCCAAGGGAAAGAAAGAAAAAGACTTGGAGCATGTACAGGTTTCAATTTTAAACTCACATCTTTTTATTGTCTGTCCCTTAACTAATAAAAAACCCTAATAATAATAATAATAATAATAATCTGAATGTATTATCTGCCTCTCCCTACAACTCAATGTGGGATACAATACAATTAAAACAAGAGATAAAACAATATTAAAAGACATACAAGATAGTAAAAGGCAAAGGTTTGACATTAAGTCTAGTCATGTTCAACTCTGGGGAGGGGGGGGGTGCTCATCTCCATTTCTAAGCCAAGGAGCCGGCGTCATCCGTAGACACCTCCAAGGTCATGTGGCCGGCATGACTGCATGGAGCACTGTTACCTTCCCGCAGAAGCGGTACTGTTGATCTACTCACACTGGCATGTTTTCGAACTGCTAGGTTATACACAGAGTTAAAATACAAGTTAAAATCCACTGGTGAATTGCAGATGAAAATTGACCAGGTAGGCTGGCAGAAGAGATGGGTCTTCAACTGTGTTTTAAATTCCAACAGCAAAGTATGGATCAAGAGGGAAAAACTAAAGCTTTATTTTCACATCTCTAACAACACAGCAAAAGTCTAAATCAGGCATGGGGCAAATTTTGGCCCTCCAGGTGTTTTGGACTTCGAGTTTGCCCCATGCCTGGTCTAAAGGAATGTCAATAATAATAATAATAATAATAATAATAATAATAATAATATCGAACCGCAAAGACTCTGTCACAAGCCAGTCAAGGTGGTCCCAGTGGTGATTGGCACACTGGGTGCAGTGCCTAAAGACTTTGACCTGCACTTAAACACAATCGGAACTGACAAAATTATCATCTGCCACTTTCAAAAGGCCATCTTACTGGGATCTGCACGCATTATTTGCCAATACATCACACAGTCCTAGACACTTGGGAAGTGTTTGACGTGTGATCCAATACAACAGCCAGCAGAGTGTCTGCTGTGGACTCATCTTGTTGTGTTTCTAATTAATAATAATAATAATAATAATAATAGGAAAAACTCAGCCGCTATCAAGACCTCAAAATCGAACTGCAAAGGCTCTGGCATAAGCCAGTACAGGTGGTCCCAGTGGTCATTGGCGCACTGGGTGACATGCCAAAAGATCGCAGCCAAAAGATCTCAGCCGGCATTTGGAAACAATAAACATCAACAAAATCACAATCTGTCAACTGCAAAAGGCCACCTTACTTGGATCTGCGCACATCATTCGAAAATACGGAGCCCCCAGTGGCGCAGTGGGTTAAACCCCTGTGCCGGCAGGACTGAAGACCGACAGGTCGCAGGTTCGAATCCGGGGAGAGGCAGATGAGCTCCCTCTATCAACTCCAGCTCTTCATGCGGGGACATGAGAGAAGCCTCCCACAAGGATGATAAAAACATCAAATCATCCAGCGTCCCCTGGGCAGACAGACAATTCTCTCACACCAGAAGCAACTTGCAGTTTCTCAAGTTGCTCCTGACATGACAAAAGAAAAATCGAAAATACATCACACAGTCCTAGATGCTTGGGAAGTGTTTGACTTGTGATTTTGTGATACGAAATCCAGCATATAGATCTCGTTTGCTGTGACATACTGTGCTTTTGTATAATAATAGAACAGGATACATGCCTTCTTTACATTTCTTTCTATCCTATTAGGAGGAAAAACAGCTACAAGTGGAATTTATGTTAGCTGCTTTACAACCTTACAATCACTCTCGTCCAGAGTTGTAAGTAAACACAATACACAATAAAAACTGAGGCCCAATACAAACAAATTGTACCTGGTTGTAGCAAAGGTTAGAGGCCAAGCCTGACTAAAACACACAATCTTTCCTGATCTCTCCTAAGAGTTGCTAAGTAGTTTCAGAGAAGTTTCAGTACTCTATACATCACGTTTTCCCTTTCCTATGGCCAGGATAAAAAAAAAATTCCATATATAGTCAAGATCAGGTAATAGGAATGAGGTTGGGGAGGGGGTTGCAGTGTTCTGCTTTAAAAGGTCAGCTCCCCTTCTGCGAAGGAAAGGTCTGGCAGCTTCATCAGATAAGCATTCAATTGCTTTGTAGGGAAGGAAGGAAGTTCTACTCCAAATGTAAAGAAATAAGACAATGACGGGATTGGTGTTCTCCCGAGACAATTCCCAAGGCCAAGCTCACATAATAACCTGCATTAGCTGCATTGTCTCAGACTCCAGACATGCATGAGATATCAACATGCAATCAAACACAATGGGCCGCACTGGCATGTTCCTCTAAGCCCTAATTCAAAATAAGTACATGAACAAGAGCGAACTGTAATAAATCTTCTGCTCTTCTATGTGACCAAGGAAAGGCATTCCTTCTACTACAGTGTTTCTCAACCTTCCTAATGCCATACAGTTTCTCATGTTGTGGTGACCCCCAACTATAAAATTATTTTGTTGCTACTTCATAACTGTAATTTTGCTACTGTTGTGAACCGTAATGTAAATATCTGATATGCAGGATGTATTTTCATTCACTGGACCAAATTTGGCAAAAAAATACCCGATACACCCAATTTGAATACTGGTGGGGTTGGGGGTTGATATTGTCATATGGGAGTTGTAGTTGATGGGATTTATAGTTCAGCTACACTCAAAGAGCATTCTGAACTCCACCAACAATGGAATTGAAGCAAACTTGGCACACAGAACTTTCATGACCCACAGAAAATACTGGAAGGGTTTGGTGGGCATTGACCTTGAGTTTTGGAGTTGTAGTTCACCTACATCCAGAGAGCACTGTGGGCTCAAACAATGATGGATCTGAACCAAATTTGACATGAATACTCAATATGCCCAAATGTGAACACTGGTGGAGTTTGGGGGAAAATAGACCTTGACATTTGGGAGTTGCAGTTGCTGGGATTTATAGTTCACCTACAATCAAAGAGCATTCTGAACTCCACCAACAATGGAATTGAACCAAACTTGGCACACAGAACTTTGATGACCAACAGAAAATACCGAAAGGGTTTGGTGGGCATTGGCCTTGAGTTTTGGAGTTGTAGTTCAACTACATGCAGAGAGCACTGATGGATCTGGACCAAACTTGGCATGAATACTCAATATGCCCAAACGTGAACACTGGTGGAGTTTGGGGAAAATAGACCTTGACATTTGGGAGTTGTAGTTGCTGGGATTTATAGTTCACCTTCAATCAAATTGCATTCTGAACACCACCAATGATAGATTTGGGCCAAACTTCTGACACAGAGCATTCTGAATCCCACAAAAGATAGAATTGGGCCAAACTTCCCACACAGAACCCCCATGGCCAATAGAAAACACTGTGTTTTCTGATGGTCATTGGCAACCCATCTGACACTCCCCTCGTGACCCCCCCCCCCCCAGGGGTGTATTTGTATGTGCAATTAAGTCACTTGTCAACTTACGACAACCCCATTAATGCTAAAGCGTTTTCTTAGGCAAGGAGCACTCAAGGAGTTTTTGCCAGTTCCTTCCTCTGAAATAGAACCCACAGTATCTGGTGTTCATTGGCACTCTTCCATCCAAGTGCTAGCCAGGGCTGACCCTGCTTAGCTTCTAAGATCAGATGGGATTTGGTGTCTTTAATGTATTTAGGCTGCTAACATTAATATAGCAAAGGTAAAGGTTTCCCCTTGACATTAAATCTAGTTGAGTCCGACTCCGTGGGGTGGTGCTCATATCCATTTCTAAACCAAAGAGCCAGCATTGTCCGTAGACACCTCCAAGGTCATGCTGCCAGCATGACTACTTTCCACCTGGAGCAGTACCTATTGATCTACTCACATTTGCATGTTTTTGAACAGCAGAAGCTGGGGCTAACAACAGGAGCTCACCTTGCTCCCTGATTTGAACTGCCGACCTTTCGGTCAGCAAGTTTTGCAGCTCAGCGGTTTAACCTGCTGCGTCACCAGGGTCTCCATCATTAATTAATATGGTTAGTACAAATCAAGCCAACTTTAAACTACTGTCAGTACCTAAGATATGAACAAGATCTGTAGGTTTGTTCTTAAGTTGAAAATGTATGTAAGTCGGAACAGGTACAATTTTAAGTGTAATTCCAGACAAATTGTTTCTGAAGACTTCATTTAACCTAATCTCACTCACAATCAGGTCTGGCCAACAAAGTACCCGTGGTTAACTAAAGGCAGATGGAAACTTTTCTCCCCAAATTCTGAATTCCTTCCTCTAGCTTTGTAGAAGGGTAAAGTTTCCAGCCCAAGGCTAACTTTTACCTATTTCTGCTTGTGCACAGCATGCCAAGCCATGTTTAAGCCTTGCCCAAGAATGCATCAGAAGAAAAGAAATCAGACTTCGGTTCATTTTGAAGCAAAAGACTATGTATGCAAGTTTGACCGAGTATTTTTAAAACAAAACACATGTGTGTCAGGATACAAAGCTTTGATATAGTATTCTAGCAGTTCACAGAAACTTCACACGCACAATCCTAAGTAGGTGCTTCATAAAAACAAACATGTGTGTGCATGACACACTGGCCTTGAGCCAGAAAACCATGGAAACAGCAAAGGACTGTGCATGCCACTGAACGTCAAAGTACACAAAGCCTAATGTGCAAATGTGGAATATTTGTGGATTAATCAATGGAGAAATATATGGGTTTACAAATAAATGATCTATTGGCTCTATGCAACTTGGCCTCCTCCTTCTGAAGCATCGGCACCTCCAATGTAACATCCTAACATTTAACTATTGAACTTGATTCTAAGATGTACTTTCCCCTCCATATAAACATCTCTAAAAATAATCCTAGAGTTGGAAGAGACCTTGTGGGCCATCCTGTCCAACTCCCTGCCAAGAAGCAGGAAAACCACATTCAAAGCAGCCCCAACAGATGGCCGTCCAAAGAAGGAGCCTCCACCACAGGCGTACCTCATTTTCAATGTGCATCTTAGAACTACAAGTGCTTTTTATATACAGTACTAGCTGTCCCCTGCCACGCATTGCTGTGGCCCAGTCTGTGTATATGTGTTTTGTGTGTGTACAGGTGTATATATACTTGTGTATATTTATTTTGTATTTATTTCAATTATTTGTACCTCGCCCTTCTCAACCCCTTCAGAGGGGACTCATATATGTATATACACATATGGAAATGAGCACCAACCTCCAGAGTTTGGTGCTCATTTCCATATGTGTACACCTTTACCTATGTGTATATATTTCTGTATATGTATATATATGTGTGTGTTTATGTTTATATATATGTGGTTTTGTGCATGCGTTGTAATGTATTATTTATTTTATGGCTTTTTAAGTCCCCTTTGCTGTGGTTTTCAGTGTTTTTATGAGTGATGGTTACTTGTTGGCCTGAGAGGTGTATTGTGTCCAAATTTGGTGTCAATTCATCCAGTGGTTTTTGAGTTATGTTAATCCCACAAACAAACATTACATTTTTATTTATATAGATGTGTGTGTGTGGTTTTGCACATGTGTTATAATTAATTTTTTGGGGTTTTTTTTGCTTTTTAAGTCCCTTCTGCTGTGTTTTTCAGTGTGTTTATGAGTGATGGTCACTCATTGGCCCAATACATGGATTGCGTCCAAATTTGGTGGCAATTCGTCCAGTGGTTTTTGAGTTATGTTAATCCCACAAACGAATATTACATTTTTATTTATATAGATATAAAGAGTTGTATGTTCTGTTGGTGGTACTGAAATTAGTGAGTGTCTTGCAATTTATGGAGTGTTAAAATCAATAAGATATGATAACAGATGGAGGCATGTCTGTGTCCAAACCATGTGCAAGTCTGATAGAGAATATGGCATTGCAAATGAGGTATGCCTGTACATATGTGCATGTAGATGTGCGTGTACATCACTGTTTCTTTTGGGACACAAATCTACGAGAAAAAAGGACCTCCTAACTCACATGCCCACAAATCTGTAAATTTGTGTACATAGAGGCCCCTTCCACACCATTGTAAAAAATCCCAATGTTTTGAACTGGGTTATATGGCAGTGTAGACTCAGATATCCCAGTTCAAAGCAGATATCGTGGATTTATCTGCCTTGATGTTTGGGTTATATGTCTGTGTGGAAGGGTCCTGAGTGTACAGCAGGCAGTACAAGGGAAATCTTCATTTCTTCAAGCCTCTATCCAAGGTCTTGAGGAAGTTCGATTTAAGGATTCCCAGCAGGATCATTCAGGAAAAATTAGAAAGAACAGAACATGAAAGAAGTGCGAAGACAAAAGGATGGAAAACGTTCTTGCCAGGAAATATTTGCCTGAGCAAACAAAGATTTCAGTTTCATTGGAGTAGGATGCTTCCCAAGAAATCTAGTGATCAATGAAAAGAAATAAATGAAAAGAATCAATGGCATGAATATTTCTTATACTCAAGACTTCAAAGGAAAATTTATTTCTCCAGTCCAGATCCAGTTGATATCCCCAGGTTGCCTGGATCCAAATGGAAAGTGAACCGGAAAATAGGAATTCTCCTCAACCTCTAAGAAATGTCTTAAAACTACACTGCATTTTCCCTGCCAGCTCCTTTCTTTGCCTATTTTTCTTTGTCCCATCAGTAAGCAGCCACGCTTTGAAACTACAAAGCCATTCAAAGCTAAACAAGGCGGCCAATTGCAACATTAACTCTTGCCTCAAACAGACAAGAGTTCTTTCTCCCACCCTGGACATTATTCCACAGATATATAAACCCCGCTTGCGTAGTTTCCAACAAATTTCACAACCTCTGAGGATGCCTGCCATGGATGTGGGTGAAATGTCAGAAGAGAATGTCCAGAGCGGAAGAAAGAACTCTTGTCTGCTTGAGGCAGAATGTTGAACTGCCACCTTGATTAGCACTGAATAGCCTTGCAGCTTCAAAGCCTGGCTACTTCCTGCCTGGGGTAATCCTTTGTTAGAAGCTAAACCTCACTTCCGTAGTTTTCAACAGACCTCACAACCTCTAAGGATGCTTTCTATAGATGTGGGTGAAACATCAGGAGAGAATGCTTCTGGAATATTGCCATACAGCCCGGAAAACTAAAAGCAACTCAGTGATTCTGGCTATGAAAGCCTTCGACAACTGACAGCCCTTCAACACAGCCTTATATCCCAGAATATGAAGGGCATATCACTACGTGATGGCACAAATCTGAAGTTGTTTTTAGATTGAGAAGCCCAGAGTTTTCTATAGCCAGCATATAATTAAACATGTTTTATGGCCCTTACTTTTGCAGGATTGTGAAATCAAACCTGGGACTCGGAGCTCCCATAAAAGGTAGAAAAGCCATTCTCCTCCATCTCCATACCTACCATTCAAGGGATCCTCAGCTGATGGGGCTAGATCTACAGTGTATACTTAATCTAGTTTGACACCACTTTCAATGCTATGACTCAATGCTACGGAATCCTGGGAGTTGTAGCCTGGTGAGAAACCATAATTCTTTTGAAAAAGCTAAGGACCTTGTGGCTCTCTGGTGGCACAGTGCGTTAAGCCACTGAGCTGCTGAACTTGCAGACCAAAAGGTTGCTGGTTCAAATCTGGGAAGTGGGGGGGGAGCTCCTCCTGTTAGCCCCAGCTTCTGCCAACCTAGCAGTTTGAAAACATGCAAATGTGAGTAGGTCAGTAGGTACTGCTTCTGTGGAAATGTTACGGCAGTCAGCACGCCATACGGTCATGCTGGCCACATGACCTTGGAGGTGTCTATGGACAACGCCGGCTCTTCGGCTTAGAAATGGAGATGAGCACCGCCCCCACATTTGGACACAACTAGACTTAATTACCTTACCTTTAAGGACCTTGTAAAAACTACAGTGGCCAAAATTTCAAAGCATGGCAGTCCAAGGGGTATCAAACTGCAAAACTGCAATCATTTGGCAGTATACATGCACCCAGAGTGTCAGTTCACAAGGGCAAATTTGACTGCATTTATGACAAATCCCATGATTCCATAGCCATTCACAATATAGACTTAAAGCAGTTTGGTACCACTTGAGCTGTCATAGCTCAATGCCCTGGAATTCCCAAGCGTTGTAGTTTTACAAGGTCTTTATAGCCTTCTCTGCTAATGAGTACAGGGTCCTCATCAAACTACAAATCCCAGGATTCCATAGCCATCCACATTGTAGACTTAAAGCAGTTTGGTACCTCTTGCGCTGTCATAGCTCAATGCTCTGGAATTCCCAAGAGTTGTAGTTTTACAAGACCTTTATAACCTTCTCTGCCAAAGAGTACTGGGTCTCACCAAACTACAAACCCCAGGATTCCATAGCCATCCACATTGTAGACTTAATGCAGTTTGGCACCACTTGAGCTGTCATAGCTCAATGCTCTGGAATTCCCAAGAGTTGCAGTTTTACAAGGTCTTTATAGCCTTCTCTGCTAATGAGTACTGGGTCCTCACCAAACTACAAATCCCAAGATTCCATATCCATCCACACTGTAGACTTGATTCAGTTTGGTACCATTTGAGCTGTTATAGTTCAGGAATTCCCAAGAGTTATAGTTTTACAAGGTCTTTATAGCCTTTTCTGCTAATGAGTACTGAGTCCTCACCAAACTATAAATCTCAGGATTCCATATCCATCCACATTGTAGACTTAATGCAGTTTGGTACCACTTGAGCTGTCATAGCTCAATGCTCTGAAATTTCCAAGAGTTGCAGTTTTACTAGCCTTCTCTGCCAATTAGTACTCGGTCCTCACTAAACTACAAATCCCAAGATTACATAGCCATTCACAATGTAGACTTAAAGCAGTTTGGTACCACTTGAGCTGTCATAGCTCAATGCCCTGGAATTCCCAAGCGTTGTAGTTTTACAAGGTCTTTATAGCCTTCTCTGCTAATGAGTACAGGGTCCTCATCAAACTACAAATCCCAGGATTCCATAGCCATCCACATTGTAGACTTAATGCAGTTTGGTACCACTTGAGCTGTTATAGCTCAGAAATTCCCAAAAGTTATAGTTGTACAAGGTCTTTATAGCCTTTTCTGCTAATGAGTACTAGGTACTCACCAAACTACAACTCCCAGGATTCCACGGCGGTTGGAAGCGGTATGAAACCGCACTAATTCCACAGTTTAGACGCGCCCAAGGGGAACAAAGGGGTGGGAAAGGAACCAGTCAAAGGAATATTCAAAAGGGAGGGTGCAAAAAAAGAAGAAAGGGAGGACAAAACAAAACAAAACACAAGGTAGAAAGTGCCAAAGAAACAAGGTAAGAGAACAGCTAGCATATATATATAGGCGAAGCAATCCAGAAAGAAGGGAAGAAGAGAAACAAAACAAATAAGCAAGTTAATGAGAAGGAAAACAGAGAAGGAGAAGGATGCAAAGGAGCAAAACAATGGGGGAACTGGGGGGAACAAGGCTGGAAACGAGGCAAAGTGCAGACCAAGTGGGGGAAAGAGAGGAGGGTAGTCTACCATTTTAAAAAGTCTATGGGTGTCATAAGAACAAAGGAAAAGGCAAGTGCTCTACCTCGGCTTCCAAAGACGCTCAAGAGCTTTGCAAAGAGCTGCCCCATTACGAGCCCCGCAGCCTCATCAACACAACGCGCGCCCCCGCCTCCCTTTAGAACCTCTGCTGGTGACGTCAGGCAGAAAGGGGGCGGGGCCTGCTATCAAGCCCCGCCCCCTAGAGGGAATGTTATGCAGTTCTAGAGCAGGCATGGGCAAACTTGAGCCCTCCGGGTGTTTTGGACTTCAACTCCCAATACTATAGAATCTTTAACTACCACGGCTCAATGCTATGAGCTCCTGGGAGTTGTAGTTTTCCAAGGTCTTTGTATGCCTCTGTGGCCAGAGTGCTAGTGGCTCACCAAACTATAACTCCCAGCAGAATCAAATAGCATCCAGCCATGTGCTATGCTAATAATATAATAATCCACAAGCATGTGGACAATTTCAACAGAAAGGAAGAAACCATGAAAATGGACAAAATCTGGCTACCAGTATTAAACAACTCAAAAATTATTTATTATTTATTTTATTTATTTACTTTACTTCTCAGCCCGAAGGCGACTCACAGCGGTTCACAACAAATAAGAACAGCAAAAATTCAATGCTACAGTGTAAAAACAGTTAACAACCTAACATATCACATAATTAATAAACAATTACTACAATAACCATTCACTATTCACTATCGTCTCATCATCAAAAACATGATCCAGATTCGTCATCCATTAAAAATTACAACAGCAAAACAACAGAGGGGAAACAAACAGGCACATAAAATCACTCTCAACAAAAGATTCCCCCCCCCCCCCCCCCCGGCACTTCCAAGCCATTGAATGCAAATCAAGGTGATCAGCTGAAACATTCACAGCTAGCCCCAGCAGTCCTTTGTCTCACCCTGGTCATTCCACAGATATATAAACCCATTTTTCCTACTTCCAACAGACCTCATTACCTCTGAGGAAGCTTGCCATAGATGCAGGCGAAACGTCAGGAGAAAAATTGCCTCCAGAACATGGCCATATAGCCCGGAAAAACCTACAACAACCCAATAATATAATTAGCTATGACTGGGCTGAGGGGGCTCCCCATAGCTACTCCATCTTTCTGTTCATAGAACTCATTGTCCCAATGAAAGAAGCTGGCGGTGAGGCAATGGTGAAACAGAGCTGTGATGTCTTCTGGGAACCTCTGGTTGATTAGTGCAATGGTGTCTGCTACCGGGACCATGGGGAGCCCTCTCAGTCCGGTCATAGCTAATTTCTACATGGAACACTTTGAAAAACAAGCCCTGGAAACAGCAACAAAAAAGCCCACAATATGGTTCAGATATGTGGATGACACTTTCACCATTTGGAGCCATGGAGAAGAAGAACTCAACAGGTTCCTGGACCATCTTAACAGCATCCACCCAAACATCCAGTTCACCATGGAGAAAGAAAATGAAGGAAGACTGCCTTTTCTAGATGGCCTAGTCATCCGCAAACCAGATCAACAATTGGGTCACACAGTTTACAGAAAACCCACGCACACAGATAGATATCTACATAAAAAGTCAAACCATCACCCAAGTAAAAAAAGAAGCACCATTAAAGCCTTGTCAGACCGTGCAAAAAGAATCTGCGAACCCCACCTCCTCCAAGATGAACTGAACCTGCTCTCTTCTTAGGTTGCATGCTTCTTTTATGCACAGGCCCCTTGATACTGCTTTCATCGCATCCCACACAGTTGCATAAGAGCATTGATTGTTATCATTAATTTCCCATATATCTCCTAATTCTTTGGTTATTTTCCCCACTATCTTACTATTCTCTAATACTGCATTTCCTATCTTCCAGTATTTATATGTTTGATAATCCTTCTTTATTTGGAGATCCAAGCTTATTAATGCATGGTCTGAGCATCTTATTACCCCTATTCTAGTATCTAGAACTTTGGGTAGTACCTGTTGTGAAACAAAAAAGTAATCAATTCTAGAAAACATTTGATGAGCTGTCGAATGGAATGTAAATCTTTTCTCATTCCCCCTTAACGTTCTCCAAATATCAACCATATTTTTGTTCCTTATTATTCTATTTAGAGTTGTTCTATTTTGCATTTTCCCTTTCTTTGTGTGGTGGGATTTATCCATTTCCTCATCCATTATTCCATTGAAATCCCCTCCTATGATCAAATACCCTTTTTGTATTCCCTCTATTTCTTTAAATATTGTTTCATAAAATTCCGCTTGGTTAGTGTTTGGAGCATATACATTAGCAAAAGTGAAATCCTCATTCCCCATCGTCCCTTGTATGATAATATATCTTCCTTGCTCATCTATCTTTGTTTCCTTTATATTGAAACCACATTGATTTTGGATTATAATTGCCACACCTCTCGATTTAGATGTTCCATATGATTTTATATACGTTACAGATCCCCGCATCTTAAGCTCGTTCACCTTTGGTTTGGATTGGTGTGTCTCTTGTAAGAATACAAGATGAGCTTTAGCTTTATAAATCAAATCTGCAATGGTTTTCCTTTTATAAATCGAGCCCAAACCTTTACAGTTCAAAGATACGATCCTCAGGTGTTCCCCCATTTCTTTACCATTCTACTTATCCTCTTACTTGGCTGGTCCCTAATCCGTGCTCCCCACTGCTTTCCCCCCCTCTTCCTCCCTTCCCTCCCTTCCTTTGTGAAGTGCTCTTCTCCCCCTATTCCTTTCACCCCACGATGTTCAAAGACTACTTGTCTTGAACCTGGTTTACTCCAAACCATTTTGTGGGGTGGGGGGAGAGGACCCATCCTCCATCTGAGTGCACCCATTCCGATATCTCCCAGGGTATTCTTATATTGCCTTAACTAGTAGGATTACATATTTCATACTAATGATTAGTCAGTCCTTCTCACAGTCTTTTTCATTCCTGTCTTGGTCCATATTAGTCTTCTTTTCCAGTCGCCAGAGAGAAAGAAGTTAGAATTAGAAATCCAAGAACTAGAAAAGAGATACATAAAGGAAAAAGATAAACAAAGTTATCTTAAAGCAATGGCCAAAAGGAAAGAATTGGATAAACATGACTTGGAAAAAGTACAGAGAGATTTAATATACACAAAAAGGGAATATTTTGAATATAGCAATCGGAACTCTAGGATGCTAGCTAAAGCAGCACAAGAGAAGAAGAATAAGAACACAATTGGAACTATAAAAGATAAGTGGGGTAGGGAAATTATATCAATGAAAGAAAAGCTAGCTGTCTTCCAAGAATTTTATCAAAAATTATATACAGCAGTGGATAACCCTAACAACAAAATAGAAGGGGTTATAGATAAATACTGGAAAATAAAATTACAGGAGATGGATAAAATGAGTATGGAACAATCAGTATCAGAAAAAGAGATAGGAGACGCTATAGATAAATTGAAAGGAGGGAAGACTCCTGGAATGGATGGCCTAGGACCGGAATATTATAAAAAATTTAAATCAATTTTAGTACCAAAATTAAAAGAACTATATAATAGGATAATGGAAGGAGAACAGATCCCTTCATCATGGCAGGAATCAAGGATCATATTAATTCTAAAAACAAATAAGGATCCTAAAGATCCTGGTTCATATAGACCTATTGCCCTTATAAATCAGGATGCTAAAATATTGACGGCAATAATGGCAAAGAGATTAAATAACTTTATATATAATTATATTAATAAAGATCAATGTGGATTCATTCCTGGTAGACAAATGTCAAACCCAGTGGGAAGAGTACTAAATGTGATTCATTCAATTAAGAAAAAGAATATTAAAGCAGGGATATTGGCCCTAGACATATTTAAAGCATTTGATTGTGTCTCATGGCCCGCATTAAAAAAAATATTAGAAAAATTTGGTTTAGGAGAGAGATTTAGAGGACTGATTGAGAGACTATATTCAACCAACTATGCAACTATACAAGTAAACGATGGCCTTACTGGGAAAATAAGATTGACTCGAGGAACAAGACAAGGATGCCCTCTCTCTCCTACCCTGTTCGCAATAGTCATAGAAATGCTAGCAAATATGATACGAGAGGATAAACATATAAAGGGGATAGGGAAGGAGGGAAGATACAAGATATGTTTATTTGCAGATGATACACTACTAACCTTCAGAAATCCATTAGAACAGATAAAAAGAATAGAAGCACATTTAACAGAGTTTGGAGAAATTACAGGCCTTAAAGTTAATTGGGATAAATCGGAAATCTTATTATTTAACCACACTAAAGATGAGGAAGTAAAATTAAGAGAAGGGAGATTGGGCAGATTAAAAATAAAGAACTCAATAAAGTATCTAGGAATTAATATTTCTAAAGAAATTGATAAATTAGAAGAGGAGAATCTAATCAAATTAAGGAAAAATGTGAAGGATACTCTGGCTAAATTTGCTAAGCTCAAATTGTCATGGTTTGGTAGAATAGCTCTAATAAAGATGAAAATTTTACCTAAAATAAACTTTTTGTTTAGGATGCTACCTATTAAAATCTCAGCCGGAGAAATTACAAAGTGGCAGAATATGATAAACACCTTCTGCAACGAGAACAAAAGAGTTAGAATTAACAAAGCAAAATGGTATAAACTACAAAAGAAGGGAGGTTTGGGGATACCAAACTTAAAACTATACTATATAGCAAACCAGTTAAGGTATATTGTTGAAGGGATTATGGGTCAAAAGGATTTAGAATGGTTAGAAGAAGAGAGTGAAGATATAGATATGAAACTAGAATATATTTTCTTTATAGGGAAAACTAGGAATCTAGACAAGAAATGGTATAACAAAATAGACAACCCTTTTCTAAAAAACATACTGGGAATATGGTCTAAATATGAAGAAAAATTAATACCATCGATATCCCCATTAACACCGGTGTTGATTACAAATAATTTCCCCATAAATCTCAAAAAGGAGTTGGAAAGTGAATTTAAGGAAAAAGGAATAACGAAATTAAAAGATTGGGAATCAAAGATGAAAAATATAGATGAGATAAAGGTCCAGTTATTAGGAGGGAACATTGGATGGTACAAAGTTCTACAACTTGAAAGATGGTTAAGGGAAATAAGAAAGAAATATAAAGGAGAGAGAGAACTTACCAAATTTGAAGAAATGATTAACCAAAGAGGAAGTAAGGAAGGAAAAGAAAGAACAAAAGGTATAACAAGTGATATCTACAAAATGCTGCTAGAAGGAGTCCAGGAGGAGGACCACCTTAAAAGAATGTGGGAGTTAGACTGTAATAAAGTAATAGACCCACAAAACTGGAAAGGAATGTGGAATATGCGTATTTTAAAAAATATGTCAATAAGAATAAAAGAGAACTATTATAAAGTGGTGTGGAGGTGGTACCTCACACCAATCAGATTAAATCAAATTGACAAGAAACATTCTAAGCAGTGCTGGAGGGGCTGTCAAGAAACTGGCACATATATACACATGTGGTGGTCTTGCAAATATGTTCAAAAATTTTGGGAAAATGTATTTCAAGAAATAAGAAAAATCACCCAAATAGAGATAACAGGAACACCAGAGATAGCACTGCTGTCATTTATTGACAATGTTAAAATACCAAAAGAACTAAAAGAATTAATTGCCAATCTGGTCACAGCAGCAAGATTATTAATAGCTAAAAAATGGAAAGAAGGAGGGGAGTGTCAATTGGAAGAGTGGTATAGGGAGATCTGGGACATCGCAATAAATGATAAACTGACAGGAAACATTAAGGTTAAAAGAGGATTATCAAAAAAAGATGATTTTGGGAAGATTTGGGGGAAATTGATAGAATATGTATATATAGAAGGTAAGGGGACCAAACCTGTAATAGAAACAACTGATTTTTGGGAATAAATATTGTAATTGGCTGGTCGGGGGTGAAGGGTTAGCACTGGGTGATTGGATGTATTGAAAAAAAATGTCCTTTGAAAAATAAAAAATAAAATGTTTAAAAAAAAAAAAAAAGATGAACTGAACCACCTCAACTGGGCTCTCCAGGCCAATGGATACTCCACCTCAGACATCAGAAGAGCTGCAAGACCAAGAACAAGCCACGAGAGTAAAGATGAAGATCCACCCAGAGGAAAAGTGTTCCTGCCATACATCAAGGGAACCACTGACCGCATAGGGAAGCTGATGAGGAAACACAACATACAAACAATCTACAGACCCACCAAGAAAATCCAACAAATACTACGTTCAGCAAAGGACAAGAGGGATCCTCTCACTTCTGCAGGAGTCTACCGTATACCATGCAACTGTGGACAAGTCTACATAGGGACCACCAAACGCAGCGTTGCCCAAACACGAATCAAGGAACATGAAAGGCACTGCAGACTAATTCAACCAGAGAAGTCAGCCATAGCAGAGCACCTGATGAACCAGCCTGGACACAGCATATTATCTGAGAACACAGAAATGCTGGACCACTCCAACAACCACCATGTCAGACTACACAGAGAAACCATTGAAATCCACAAGCATGTGGACAATTTCAAAAGAAAGGAGGAAACAATGAAAATGAACAAAATCTGGTTACTAGTATTTAAAAAACTCTAAAATTAGAACAGCACAACAACAGAGAGGAAACAAACAAGGACATCTAATCACCTCTCAACAAACGTTTGCTCTAGACACTGTCAGGTCATTATATGCTAATCAAGGTGGTCAGTTGAAACATTCACACCTAGCTCCAGCAGACAAGAGTTCTTTGTCTCACCCTGGTCATTCCACAGATATATAAACCCTTTTTCCTAGTTCCAACAGGCCTCACTACCTCTGAGGATGCTTGCCATAGATGCAGGTGAAACGTCAGGAGATAATGCCTCTAGACCATGGCAGTATAGTCCGAAAAAACCTACAACAACCCAATATGATATTATAATTATATATTCATATTACATGTAATATTACTAATAATAGTGCAATATAATGGTATAGAACAATATAGTAACATTTGATACTGATGTTGTACTATGCTAATAATATAATATATTGTATGTGTATTACAATGTAAGACGCTCTGAGTCCCCTTCGGGGTGAGAAGGGCGGCATTTAAATGTTGTAAATAAATAAATAAAGTAGCATTCATTCTGCTTTAGCTATTTATTGTCTCTGTTGCTGGGTGCCTTGAAGTCACAGGGACGCTAAAGCCCCTTCTACACTGCCATCAAAAATCTAGATTACCTGCTTTGAATTGGATTATATGGCAGTGCAGACTCATATAATTCAGGCCCCTTCTACACTGCCATATAATCCAAATTATTAAAGCAAATAATCCACATTATCTGCTTTGAACTGGATTATGCTTTGATTGTGCTTTTCCTGCATGGCCGAAGGGAATTGAACTGGATTGTCTTTGGGGTTGCTGCTATTATTATTATTGTTATTATTATTACTATTACTATTATTGGAAAGGCTGGATGGCCATCTGCTGGGGGTGCTTTGATTGTGCTTTTCCTGAATGGCAGAAGGGAGTTGAACTGGATTGTTTTAGGGGTTGTTGTTGTTGTTGTTGTTGTTGTTATTATTATACTATAGAATAGAAACCACCCTGAGTCCCTCTTCGGGGGTGAAAAGCACAGGATATAAATGCTCAAAATAAATAAATAATATATAAACATTTATTGGGGCTCCGTGAGAAACTTTTGCTTACAAAACGGCTTAGCAGCTGAAAAAGTTTGAGAACCTCTGTTCTATACAATTGGCTCAATTACACAATGTAACAACATTTTAAAAACGTTCTGTTCCTGGTTTTAAAATGTTACTTTGAAAGTAGTTGTTACCTGTTCTGTACAATTAACTCTATTACACAATGTAACATTTGAAAAAAAAAATCTGTTCCTTGTTTGAAAGTGTTATTTCCTGTTAAAGTGTGCAGTACTTACTTTCAAAGTAGTTACTATACTAACTTAGTTTTTGTGGCTGCCACAAAAACTGTTGAATTAGTTGAAACTCCATGAGATATTAATTGAAAAACTATAGCAAAATGTGCTGCACAATGTCCCTCAAAAACAAAGTTTTTGAGGTTTAATACACTTTCCCCATTTTTTTAAATGATCGAACCAATTAGGAAATGACATTTATAACCCAGGAACAAAAATAATGTTACAACTCTCAGAATTCCACAGTATTGAGCCAGGGCAGTTAAAGTGGCATTAAACTGCCTTAATTCTACAGTCTGGATGCACGTTGAGATCTGAATTCTTCCTCAGACACAGAAACCCATGCATAATCTTGTGCAAATCACATATTTGCAACCTTAGAGGGAAACAGTAGTAAACCTCATTGGAATAGATATTACTAAGAAAACCCTTTGAGATGGGATTTCCATAGACTGGAGTTGACTTGAAGGCATATAAAATTAACTAAAGTAAATAGTGTTATACAAACGGTGGTATACTTAACAGTGCAGTCCTATGTATATTTACTCTAAAATGAGGCAGGAGAAGAAATAGCTGAGTTCAAAGTGGTTTATTCTCGGCTATGTATATAGACTTGCAGCCTCTCTTGGTTCAATCTATATAAATAAAAATGTGGGATTAACATAACTCAAATACCACTGGACGAATTGACACCAAATTTGGACACAATACGCCTATCAGGCCAACGAGTGACCATCACTCATAAAAACATGGAAAATGCAGCAGAAGATACTTAAAAAGCCAAAAAAAGAGAACATTACAATGCATGTGCAAAACCACACACACACATATGCAAACACATGTATATACACAAATATATACACACATATACACATACACAAAGCACATATGCACAGACTGGGCCACAGCAATTTGTGGCAGGGGATGGCTAGTCTATATAAATAAAAATGTAATGTTCGTTGGGGGAATTAACTCAAAAACCACTGGACAAATTGACACCAAATTTTGACACAATACAACTACTAGGCTAACGAGTGACCATCACTAAAAAAAATATTTTGTCATTTGGGAGTTGTAGTTGCTGGGATTTATGGTTAACCTACAATCAAAGAGCATTCTGAACTCCACCAGTGATGGAATTGAACCAAACATGGCACACAGAACTCCCATGACTAACAGAAAACACTAGAAGGGTTTGGTGGGCATTGACCTTGAGTTTGGGAGTTGTAGTTCACCTACATACAGAGAGCACTGTGGACTCAAACAGAAAATACTTACTTAGGCGATCCCTTGTAGTCTGAGGATGATGGTCCTCCTTCTGTCGGTGGGTCCGTAGGTGACTGCAGGGCCCAATTCTTGATCTGCATCTTCTCCTGCAGTGAGGGCATTGATTTCCAAGTGGAAGGCGGTCCCGGTCGGGGTTGGCTTGACGCGCCTTCCTCATGGCACATTTCTCTCTTTCGCCCTCTATTCGTGTCTCTTCAAATTCTACAGCACTGCTGGTCACAGGGCTTCCCAGTTCTCAGTCTCTCAGTGTCTATGCCAGAATTTTTAAGGTTGGCTTTGAGCCCATCTTTAAATCTCTTTTCCTGTCCACCAACATTCCGTTTTCCAGTCTTGAGTTTGGAGTAGAAAAACCGCTTTGGGAGACGGTGGTTGGGCATGCGGACAACGTGGCCGGTCCAGCAGAGTTGATGGCGGAGGACCATTGCTTCAATGCTGGCGGTCTTTGCTTCTTACAGCATGCTGACATTTGTCTGCTTGTCTTAAATACTTAAGGCCATCCAGTTCAACTCCCTTCATCAGGGCAAGAAAATGTAATCAAAGCCCTCCTGACAGCCATCCAGCCACAGATATAGACAGATATATATATGAATCACACACACACACAGAGATATAGTATCATAGATTTGAAAGGGACCCCTTAAGAAGGACAATTATATGTTGCATGTTCCAGAGTAGGCAAACCAGACACTCTCCACATCAACACTGACAAAGAAACAGCAAGGAATACTGTTTACCCACAAGCATAAAGAAATTACATATATTACAAACAAACACTTTCTCATTACTTTATTTTCCAGATCACCAGACTTGGCCACAGCAACGCATGGCAAGGGACGACTAGTCTATATAAATAAAGATGTAATATTAGTTTGTGGGATTAACATAACTCAAAAACCACTGGACAAATTGACACCAAATTCTGACACAATACACCTATCAGGCCAATGAGTGACCATCACTCATAAAAACACTGAAAAACACTGCAGAAGAGACTTAACCCCCCCCCCCCAATTAAAAATACACTACAATGCATGCGCAAAACCACATATATATCCAAACACACACATATAAACATATAAACAAATATATACAAACACACATACACATATATACACGCAAATCACATATATGCAGACTGGGCCACAGCAACATGTGGCAGGGGACGGCTAGTATAAAACAATTTTATTTGTTTTAGTTTTGTAAAGCTGCCTTTTATCTGTTGGGACCAAGCTAGCAAATGTTGCCTTTTTGCTGAATAATAAACCAATCATGAGGTTTTTTAAAAGTCCCTGAAAGATGATGATGGGGCAGAAAATGTTCTCAAACTAAAGGCTGGTTTGTTTTCTTCCTGTTCTTTGCCAAACGAAACTGCACAATATGGTTTTTGCAGCAGATGTATTCTTACAAGACAGGAAGTGGGTAGGTATTTCCTCTTCTTGATGACGCGATCACTTCTGTTTCTTTCTACCCAGTGGAAAATGTCAAGACTCTACAAGAAACGTCCTTAAATAACACACATTGGTTGGTAGTTTCTAAAATAACAACAGGGACTGACAGTGTATGTGGAATGGGCTATGTTTTAAAATAAATATATGACCTAGAAATTGTAGTCATTTTTCAGGCCTGGAACATCATGATTGTTATTATAATATCCTCAAAGCCTCTGAACATGTGCAGAATGCCTTATATGCCATTGGGGAGAAAGATCAGGAGAAAAACCAGATAAATATATTGTTTAAACCAGGCATGGGCAAACTTTGGCCCTCCAGGTATATGGCATAATGTAAAATAAACCAGGTGTAGTTCACATTTGATCAGCCCACACATTGCCTTGCCAGAGAAAGAAAATACGCCACACATGTGAACAACAAAGAACAAGTAGTTTACTCTTCTTTGTTCAGAACAACATATATACAATGGGATCAGTTGCACCAAATTATATAATGTCCTTAAAGTCTAGGACTTTAAGATCGTCTGAGGAGGCCCTACTCTCGATTCCACCTTTGTCACAAGTACATTTGGCGGGGATGAGAGACAGGGCCTTCTCAGTGGTGGCCCCTTGGCTATGGAACGCCCTCCGTAGGAATATTAGATCGGCCCCCTCCTTTTTAACATTCTGGAAAAAGTCAAGACTTGGCTTTTTGAGCAAGCATCTGCAAATGCAGTGTAACAGGCATAGGAAAATGGATGATGTGATTGGACAATGTTTTAACTACGAGACACTAATGATTTGTGTTTTTATTGATATTGTTATGGTTTTATATTATATGTTAATGTTTTTAAATGTATTTTATGGTGTTGTGGGCATTGAAACCACTTTGGGTTACCTACGGGCTGAGAAGGGTGGTATACAAATACAGTAAATAAATAAATAAATAAATAAGAGATCTAAAAGTGAGAGAGCACACACCAAACTCTGCTTCTCTCTTCAAACTGTCTCTCTCGGCACCTGCATACAAAAATGTAACAGTAACCAAAAGCCCCAGGCTCAGCCATCTCCCCAGGCATTGCCTGACCAATCAGCTTCATGCATCTTATTTTACAGTTGACACACACACATTAATTGATTCCTTGCATGCTCCAACAAGGCGTTTTGGACTGCAACTCCCACAATTGTGGGATTATGGAATTGTGGGAGTTGTAGTCCAAAACACCTGGAGGGTCAAAGCTTGCCCATGCCTAGTTTAAACCATTCTATGAAGGAACTGATGTATGAAAAAATAATTCTCTTTACAGGGTTGTTGTAGGTTTTTTCGGGCTATTTGGCCATGTTCTAGAGGCATTCTCTCCTGATGTTTCGCCTGCATCTATGGCAAGCATCCTCAGAGGTAGTGAGGTCTGTTGGAACTAGAAAATGGGTTTATATATCTGTGGAATGACCAGGGTGGGACAAAGGACTCTTGTCTGTTGGAGCTAGGTGTGAATGTTTCAATTGACCACCTTGATTAGCATTTGATGGCCTGGCAGTGCCTGGAGGAATCTTTTGTTGAGAGGTGATTAGATGCCCCTGATTGTTTTCCCTCTGTTGTTTTGCTGTTTTAATACTGGTAGCCTCTTTACACTGGTAGTCTCTTTGCAGTTACACCAGAAATAGGGTGCTTTTAATTTGTTGAGGCACCAATACTTTTTGACAGAAAAGACAAGGTAAAACTATAAATCCATGGCTTTGAGCTATGGCAGTTAAAGTGGCATGAATCTGCATTAATTCTACAGTGTAGATGCAACCTAGAATGTATAATGTTAGGTTAGCATTTTACATCTGCTGTTAGAGCTAAACTGTGTCAGTTGGTCTCCCATTGTGTAGGTTGTGAGATGCATTTGTTTTTCAGTAGCATGAAGAGGTGTCTGCTCTTACAAACACAACAAATTTATTTTTCCTCCCAGAGACAGAACATTAGATTTGTTATTTAAATAAAGATATAACATTTCCTGAATTTTGGAGGAAAAGAGGGGGCACCTGGATTTGAACCAGGGACCTCTTGATCTGCAGTCAAATGCTCTACCACTGAGCTATACCCCCAGCTGGAAAACATACTCACTTCTCCTTTTTTCTATTGAAATGTAACATTCCTCACTGCATTGAAATGCAGACTACTGGAAGGTATGAGTCTAGCAAATGTGTTACCATAACGACAGGCCACATATAAGGCATATCAGTATTTTCTTTTTCTTTTTTCTTGTAATAGTCCACATTACAGCTCAAGCTCTCGATTCTGACTAATCACACACATAAAAAAATGACTTCCCACCAAAAAACTGGGATGCATCAACAATACAGAATTAATATTTTGACACAACTTGCAATGACTCAATGCTATGGGAGTTGTAGTTTTGCAAGGTCCTTAGCCTTCTAAGTCAGAGATTGCTGGGACCTCACCAAGCTACAGCTCCCAGTATTCCATAGCCTTGATATGATAGTTAAAAGTGGTTCCAAACTGCATTGTTTCTATAGTGTAGAAGGACCCATAAAATGTCCTTCTGATGACCATAGCTGTGTATCATCTAAACAAGGCATGGGAAAACTTCAGCCTTCCAGGTGTTTTGGACTTCAATTCCCACAATTCCTAACAGAATTGTGGGAGTTGAAGTCCAAAACATCTAGAGGGGGGAAGTTTGCCCATGCCTGATCTAAACACTAATCCAGACCAATGCTCTTGCTCACATCTCAGAAAAGCTAATTTGGTGTTGAAATCTTAGGTCCTGGGGTAGTCTTGAACTGGGAAACTATCCAAGACACAGAAAATAGATGATAATTTTATGGAGATCTAATAATTGCTTCTGGATTAAAACCACAAACCTGGGAGTAAGCCCCACTGCACAAGCTATATGTATAAGTGTTTCTCAACCCGGGGGTCGCGAGGGGTTGTCAGAGGGATCACCAAAGACCATCAGAAAGCTAGAAACAATATCATATGAAAGCTGACTGGCACAACCTGGGGACTACAACCACACACAATGAAGACATCTGCCCTTGCGCTATGCTACTCTGCTGTTGAGTATGCATGCCCAGTGTGGAACATCTCACTATGCTAAAACAGTAGATGTGGCTCTTAATGAGACATGCTGCATTATCACGGAGTGTCTGAGCCCTACACCACTGGAGAAATTGCACTGTTTAGCCGGTATTGCACCACCTGCCATCCGCCGGGAAGTAGCAGCCAACAGTGAAAGGACCAAGGCAGTCATATCTCCAGCTCATCCCCTGTTTGGGTATCAGCCAGCACACCAACTACTTAAATCAAGAAATAGTATTCTAAGATCTACAGAAACACTAACTGGAACACCTCAGCAAGCAAGAGTCCAAAAGTGGCAGGCTCAAACCCAGAACCTCAATCAATGGCTGATACCAAATGAGAGACTCCCCCCTGGGCACACAGAAAACTGGGCGACTTGGAAGGTGCTGAACAGACTGCGCTCTGGCACCACGAGATGCAGAGCCAACCTTAAGAAATGGGGCCACAAAGTTGAATCCGTGACATGCGAGTGTGGAGAAGAGCAAACCACTGACCACCTGCTGCAATGCACCCTGAGCCCTGCCACATGCACAATGGAGGACCTCCTTGCGGCAACACTAGAGGCACTCCAAGTGGCCAGCTACTGGTCAAAGGACATTTAATCAGCTACCAAGCTTGCAAACTTTGTGTTTTGTTTGTTAAAAAATGCAATACAACCGTTTGGTTTGCTCCTGACATGATAAATAAATAAATAAGAAAGCACAGTATTTCCTGTTGGTCATGGGGGTTCTGTGTGTGAAGCTTGGCCTAATTCTATCGTTAGTGGTGTTCAGAATGCTCTTTGATTGTAGGTGAACTATAAATCCCAGCAACTACAACTCCCAAATGTCAAGCTCTATTTCCCCCAAAATCCACCACTGTTCACATTTGGGCATATTGAGTATTCGTGCCAAGTTTGGCCCAGATTCATAATTGTTTGAGTCCACAGTGCTCTTTGGGTGTGGGCGAACTACAACTCCAAAACTCAAGGTCAATGACCACCAAACTCTTCCAGTATTTTCTTTTGGTTGTGGGAGTTCTGTGTGCTAAGTTATTTCAATTCCATCATTGATGGAGTTCAGAATGCTCTTTGATGGTAGGTGAACTATAAATCCCAGAAACTACAATTCCCAAATAACAAAATAAATCCTCCCCCAATCCCACCAGTATTCACATTTGGGCATATTGGGTATTTGTGCCAAATTTGGTGCAGTGAATGAAAATACATCCTGCATATCAGATATTTACATTACGATTAATAACAGTAGCAAAATTACAGTTATGAAGTAGCAATGAAAATAGTGTTATGTTTGGGGGTCACCACAACATAAGGAACTGTATTAAGGGGTCGTGGCATTAGGAAGGATGAGAAATACTGCACTATATATTACTTCTCTCTAAACATCCATATGCCTACAACACACGTCAATTTACTTTCAACTTTGCTGCCAGCATCGATTTCTTCTTTTAATAATTACCAGACACTCGTGTTATTTGGATTACACAGTTTCAACATCTTTATTTTGCAAACATTCAACAGAAAGAAGAGAACGGAATGCATCTATGTACAGAATTATTTACATGGAATAAATACAGCAATTTCAAACATATTGTATCTTCCGTTTGCCTATTTATTTTGGCATCGCCACTCGTTTTTGATTGTCCCGTACTCAAATGGGACCCTGGAAGAGAGAAAGACAAGAAGGGAGAGAATTACTGGACTGCTGGTGCAGATTGTGTTTCGCACAGGATGGTTCAACAAAAACAAACAAAAGGCAGAACATACAGAACTGGGATAAGTGGACAGTGGTATTGGCTGCAACTTAACTAAACCTAAGTTCCAAAGTGTAGTCCTATCTCAGACCCTTTCTACACTGCCATTTAATCCATATTATCAAATCAGATAATCCCTGTTATCTGCTTTGAACTGGATTATATGAGTCTACACTGCCATATAATCCAGTTCAAAGCAATTAATTTGGATCTTATATGGCAGTGTAGAAGGGGCCTCAGAGCAAGGCCTGCCCAATTCTCTTCCTTGGGCAGAAGAAAATATAAGAAACTAATGTAGCCCCTCTTCCTACATTCTGTTCTGCTAGATGTCCCAATAGGTGGCCCATAAGTACAACACAATCAAAACCCTCCCAACAGATGGCCATCTACCCTTTGCTTAAAACCTTCCGGAGAAGAAGACTCCATCAGACTCCAAGGCAGCATATTCCACTGCTAAACAACTCTTTTCATTAGATCTTACTAATGTTCAGGTGGGTTTGGATGATCCTTGTGGTCGCTTCCAGCTTTATGATTCTATGATCAATCATCATCACCTAATCTTTTTCATGGCAACACAATGGAAGAGAGATATTGACAAGCTGGAATGTGTCCAGAGGAGGGCGACTCGAATGATCAAGGGTCTGGAGAACAAGCCCTATGAGGAGCGGCTTAAAGAGCTGGGAATGTTTAGACTGAAGAAGAGAAGGCTGAGAGGAGACATGTATAAATATATGAGGGGATGTCATAGGGAGGAGGGAGCAAGCTTGCTTTCTGCTGCCCTGGAGACTAAGATGCGGAACAAAGGCTTCAAACTACAAGAAAGGAGATTCCATCTGAACATTAGGAAGAACTTCCTGACTGTGAGAGCCGTTCATCAGTGGAACACTCTGCCCTGGAGTGTAATGGAGGCTTCTTCTTTGGAAGCTTTTAAACAGAGGCTGGATGGCCATCTGTCGGGGGTGCTTTGAATGCTCTTCACTCCGATGTTTTGCTTAAGGACCAATGCTAGGGTTGTGCCATTCTCTTTTCCCACAATCCGCACCAATACTTACTCTCGCTTAAGGGGTATCCTTTTGCACACTAGTCCTTCTAAGCAGGGGCAGACTTGGTTCATGCTGAAAGCAACACCTCCTTCTGGGACGTAGCATCCTTGGTCTAAAAGGAGTCTTTTCCTGCAAACCATCTCCCCATGATGGCGGGCACAGCAGTGTTCAGGAGCACAGTCTTTGTCGTGATGGCAGCGGGCACCTTCCAAGAACAAGGAAAAGACCATTAGCATCCAAATCCAGAAGAAGATGAGCAGTGAATGGAGAATGACTCCAAATGGAGTAATTTTGCAAACTGAAACGTATTCAGTTTACATAATTTTGTTTTAGTTTCAATTCTTAATTCTAATATTAAACTAAAGTAAAAGCTCACATTTGTGCACATGAGATCTGGTGCCTCCTTTCTTCAAGTTGCTACACAGAGAAGCCATTGAAATTTACAAGCATGTGGACAATTTCAACAGAAAGGAGGAAACTATGAAAATGAACAAAATCTGACTGCCAGTCTTTTAAAAAAGTTCTAATATCAGGACATTAGATAAAGAACAACACTCAGATAACGGGAATTCCAGACAGGAAACAATCAGGGCCAGCTAACCTCTCCCAACAAAGGATTCCCCCAGGCTGGAAGCAGTTAGGCTTGGAAGCTGCAAGGCCATTCAAAGTGGCCAATTGCAACATTCACACTTGCCTCAGACAAGAGTTCTTTCTCCCACCCTGGACATTCCACAGATATATAAACCTCACTTGCCTAGTTTCCAACAGACCTCACAACCTCTGCCATAGATGTGGGTGAAATGTCAGGAGAAAATGCTTCTGGAACATGGCCATACAGCCCAGAAAGCTCACAGCAACCCAGTGATTCTGGCCATAAAAGTTTTTGGCAACACAACCAGGTTTTTCTCTCTCCACCCTTTTTTTTTTGGCCAAATGTACTTTTCAACATGTCAAGATATTATTTATATGTGAGCACGTTTTGCAAACTGTATATTTCAATGCTTGAATATTTTCCTTTCTCAGCACAAATTCAGGTTCTGGAAATATTATTACAATCACATTGCATCTTTCTTCCTCATTACCGCTATTTTATTAGGGCAAAGCAGGAGGGGAGAAAGAAAATAAAAAAGTGCTAGGCACTATGTGGGCATAAAAATTGGCCCTGCCTACAGTTTTCAGTCCTCCTGGTAAAATCATATTCAAAAGCTGAGGGGGGAAAACACCATCAACTCCATAGTTCAGCCAACACAAGGGTTTAACCCATTGTGGTGCTCAATATGATTTTATTAGCACCTGCCCCAATTATTAGTTCAATTCCCCCTGACCTGATTCCTACCATTTGTTTTTCAATGTAACCTTAATTCCTAGCCAGTGTGGACCATACAATTTATGCTTCCAGCAGTGGAGACCAGATTGGAGAAAGTCGCTCTATACATTTGACATATTTCTATACATTTGACATATTTCTTCATATCTTCCAAAAGCGAACAATAATCTGATTTTGTCCTTGAAACTCCCGTTTGGAAACACATGGGACTTAGTTCTGAAATTGCACTGGAGAAAATGTTTAGAGCCTTCCCTTTATCCCAGACCTTACCTTCCTGGCCTTCTGGAACCCTCTCTTTGCATTTGCCAAACATGCAGATGAGTCCCTCGGCACAATGGGCATCCTGGCGGCAGAATTCGCCTTCATCCCTGAGGTTGAAGCAGAGCCCAAAATGGTAGTCACAGAAGAACCCTTCAGGGCATTTTTTCTCATGGCTGCATGCAGTCATCTGCAGAGGAAATAAAATGGGAGTGAAGGGAGAGAGAAAGAGAAGATCAGAGCCAGGTCAAACAATGTGTTTGAAGATGCTACTCTGTGTTTGTTTACCTCCTCTGGACATTTCCAGGAATTGCAACTCAACTTTTAAATCAGGAGTCAGGAAAGTGTGATCTGTAGGTCACATATAACCTCTAATGCTAATTTTGTGCCCCCGTCACTATGTATAAAATGCAATAATAATAATAATAATAATAATAATAATAATAATAATAATAATTGTTATTATTATCATCAGATGATTCATTGGATGAATACCATCTGTCTGCGACAAAGAACTGGTGGGATCACAAGCCTGAAAAAGTTACAGAATATGAACACGCCAAACTACTCTGGGACTTCCAAATTCAGACAGACATAGTTTTGGAGCACAATACTCCTGTCCTCACAATCCTGCTAAAAAACAAAGTATGGATTGTCGATGTTGCAATCCCAAGTGACAGCAGGATTGATGACAAACAACTGGAAAAGCTGACACGATATGAGGATTTAAAGATTGAACTGCAAAGACTCTGGCACAAGACAGTCAAGGTGGTCCCAGTGGTGAACGGCACACTGGGTAGAGTGCCTAAAGACCTTGGTCTGCACTTAAACACAATAAGTGCTGACATGATTACCATCTGTGAGTTGCAAAAGGCCACCTTACTGGGATCTGCATGCAGTATTTGCCGATACATCACACAGTCCTAGACACTTGGGAAGTGTCTGATGTGTGATCCAATACAACAGCCAGCAGAGTGACCTTGTTTGCTGTGTACTAATATTTTTTTATTAATATTTATTATTATTATTTGTTTCAAATAAAATATTTGAAACATTTTCTATATTAATAATGTTATTATTATTATTATTATTATTATTAATAATAATATACACAATGTTTCAAATATTTTGCCCCAAATGCCTTCTAGTAGGCATTTTCACCAGGAGGTGCTGCCCAAAAACATGTTTCCCACCACCAACATATTGGAAGATACTCCATTTAACCCTGCTTTGATAAGCACCCATTCCTGCCCCCTTTTTTGTATTGGAGTTGTTGGCTTCATTTTGCGTCTTTCAGTGGTCACATGCAACTGCAAGTTCTGATGTTTTCCCAGCCTTACTGGTTGGGGATTTCAGACCACAAGAGGTCAGAATGGACAGGAAGATGTTTAGGGAGAGATCCACGCTGTCAGCCAAACATGGGCTGCAGACTGCAAATCCTTTCTTAGAGATGAAACCACAGCCCGTCCTCAGACATCTGGGTTTAGCATGAAGGTTTCCAGGCAAAAGGAAATGGTTTCTGGGCAGACTGCGGCTCAGCAGCTTTCATTTTAAGAATAAGTCCTTGTCTGACTAGCACTTAGATTAAATTTGTTATTCCTTTCCAGTTACCTTTCAAGTGCCTGGCTGAATCTTGGAGACAGAAAAGGATTTGTTATTTAAACTCTTGTGAAAGGATACATGGAACTGATCCGCTGCTCTTGGACCTATACGTAGGCATACACCAAACAGTCCAGTAATAGATTCTGTCCCAGTGATTCCTAAACTATGGTCCTCTGTCTATTTAGGACTTAAATTCCCAGAAGCCCCAGTCAGCTTGGCCAACAATCAGAAAGACCAAAACATCTGGTAGACCAAAGTTTGTAAAACACTGCTCTGACTGGTTCATGTTTCTTGAATGTATTCTCATTATAAGAAACTCTTCTTTCCCAACCTCATGTGTTGGAGCCCACAAATTGGTTATTATTAGGATACCAATCCAATATTGGGAGGATACCAAGCTGGCAAGATGGAAAGAGGTTCTTTCACACTGCACCATTATAACATTTTGATTCCATTCCCCATGGCATAGCTCCATCCCATAGAGCTTTGGATTTCCAAGACACTTTTTGAATTCTGTGCCAGTGAATTCTAGAGTCCCGCCAAATTATAAATCCAAGGATTCAATGGGATGTACATGTTGCAGCTGATGAGGTATAATAGTGCAATAATTGTGCAATGAGAAAGAGATCTTAGAAGATCTAAGAAAAAAATTGGTGGTGCAATAAAAACAAAATGGAAAGTAGATGCTATAATACTGAAATATTCTCACCCATATGATAGTGCGTTCTTACCTTCAGCTCTAGATTAGATAGCAGTCCGGCATTTTTGGAAGCTGTCTCTGCACTGTACTCAGGCAATGAATACAACCATGCCCAGAGGTGGCTCTGCGTTGTGGGTAGACAGCAGAAAAAGATAGCAAGGAGAAGGCAAAGCTGGCTCCCGATCATCACCATGATGCTGCCTGGCTGAAGGAGTTAGCAAGCAAGAGAAGTAAGTACCTTCTGAGCATGCAAAGTTGGACAGGTTTATATACAGAGGCCTATCTTGAACCCTGCTGGTAAAACTGTTTGCCAAACTAATTGGGAGGAGGAGGCAATCAAGGCTTAGAGGCTTAGCATAATGACTAGGAACTCCAACATCTCCCCTTGTTGCCCCCCTTTTAAGAGCAAACACAGTCCCTGAAATCTGTCTTCATGGTGGGATCCCAGTACACTCTTTATCTCCACATCACCATCTATGGCGCCAACATTAAAATTAAGGAGAAGAGAGTCAACATTATGGAACCAAGGCAAATGTGTAGCACACAATACAAATCATGTACTCTTACACAAAATGGGCACCAGTGCTATTTTGCGATGGCATTTCTCTTATTCATTTGTTTAATTTTGAAACTATAAGTGGTGCTTACATTATTATTTTGTCTCTTCTTTTTTTTATTCATTCATTCCTTTATTCTTTCCTTTATAGCTAGAGCTTTACACCAATGCTTTTTCAGCCTTTCATCCCCAGAATCCCCCAGATGGCATGGCCAAATTTCCAAGCTGTGTCACTTTTGTTTTAAATGTCAGGAGTGACTTGAGAAACAGCAAGTTGCTTCTGGTGTGAGAGAATTGGCCATCTGCAAGGACATTGCCCAGGGGATGCCCGGATGTTTTTGATGCTTTACCATCCTTGTGGGAGACTTTTCTCATGTTCCCGCATGGGAAGCTGGAGCTGACAGAGGGAGCTCATCCATGCTCTCCTTGGATTCGAACCTGCAACCTTCACTCCTGCTGGCACAAGGGTTTAACCCACTGCGCTAGTCACATGGAAGACATTTAATGTGGTTCTGCTTTTATTTTATTTTCCTAGCATACATACATACATACACACACACACACATATATATACACACACACACATTTTATGTTTTTTTGAATTTTATGTTTTTTTCAAATAAGCTGTTTCATAAGAAAAATGCAAGCTGTGGCTGAATAAATCCATGCATATGGAGGGATGGAAGGAGAGAAAGAAAGGGAAAGGAAAAGAGAAAGAAAGAACAAAATATGAAATAAGAAAGAGAACTGAAAAATGCAACACAAGGAAAACATTTTGGCTTCCACTTCCTCAGTTGCTAAAAATGAAACCGAGCTGTGTACACGGTGTCAATCAGCAAATGGGGTCCATGTGATGTTAGGGCAGTGATGGGCAACCTTTTGAGCTTGGTGTGTCAAAATTCCCCAAAAACCTGAGCATAACTTGGGTGGGGAGTCCCTTCGAGAGAGAAAAACACACCATAATTTTGCAATATTTATAGTTTAAATAAGAAAAATATATAATCCATGCTGAGTTATGGAGTGAACAATGCTCAAATGTGCAGATGTTAAATTTGTAGAGCCTTTTACAAATTTAAGGATGGAATTAGATTGGCTCTTATAAAGTGTATTTCTCTGTATGCGGCTGCATGTGTTTGCGTGTCATCAAAAATAGCCATGCGTGTCAGTGCTGACACGCGTGTCATAGGTTCACCATCACGGTGTTAGGGCCTTAGGTCTATAAATCCAGAAATTATCTTTTTTTTGTTCAAAATGCTTGGAGGAGATAGCACTTCAGTGCCAAATAGGGAGAAATCAAACAGGATGTGATGTTTCACGTTGAAATGACTGGCCATTGGTTGTTGTATTCCCTTGATCAGGACTGCAGACTTAGTCCTGATGGCATCCTGTATGCCTGTATTCAGACACATAAGCAAGACTGCAGGGCCAACTAGTGACTCCCAAAGCAACTAGTTATGTTACATAGAGTCTCTTGTGTTGATTTTTGGAAAGATACTCTATTACAGTTAATTGTATCAACAGGTCGCAGGTTCGAATCTAGGGAGAGCGCGGATGAGCTCCTTCTGTCAATTCCGACTCCCCATGCAGGGACATGAGAGAAGCCTCCCACAAGGATGGTAAAACATCAAAACATCTGGGCATCCCCTGGGCAATGTCCTTGCAGACAGCCAATTCTCTCACACCAGAAGCAACTTGCAGTTTCTCAAGTCTCTCCTGACACACACACAAAAAAAGTATTGTTGTACCAACTGGAAATGCTTTTAGCTGGATAGTCATGAAACATGAACTTGCTTCATTGTACTAGATCTGAAATGTACTGTTTGTTGCTGTAAAATCTTTAAAACACTAATTAACAAAAGAAGAAAACCCCATATTGACCATATAAATCAGGCATGAGCAAAACTACTGGCTCTTAGGGATTGTGGGAGTTGAAGTCCTGGAAGGCCGAAGTTTGCTCATGCCTGATATAGATGAAGCACAGAACATACAGATGAGGACTGTGAGAGCTGTTCAGCAGTGGAATTCTCTGTCCAGGAGTGTGGTGGGGGCTCCTTCTTTGGAAGCTTTTAAGCAGAGGCTGGATGGCCATCTGTTGGGAGTGCTTTAAATGCAATTTTCCTGCTTCTTGGCAGGGGGTTGGTCTAGATGGCCTATGAGGAATCTTCCAATGCTACGATTCTATGATTCTATGAGGAATGTAAGTAAACGTTGATGCAGGACTGGCAAAACCTTGCACGCATATTGTCAAAATCTCCAACCACTGCAAGTGAATTTCTGGAGTGGGATCTATAATATGGTGGTAGGACACATGCATTATGGTAACATCATCCTAATGCTCATCCCTTGAATTCAAGGCTAAGGAAGCTTTCTTCTTCACATACTAGGAATCCCCTGCCAATAAAAACAAGCAATATAGAGCAAGCATTTCTATGGTCGGGAAAAGCTCTGTAATCTGAGGGTCCTTTCATATTTCACAAGTATAGCACTATGATTCCATTTTAACTGGCATGGTTCCATCCATGATGGATGGTGAATTGTTTAATACCATCAACAGTGTTGACGTAAGAACTGTGTTTACTTGTATATGAGATGAGAGATGCTATTTTGACATTTGTCTCAGGCAGCAAAATGTCATACATCAACCCTAGCCTGTGAGATCAGAAGGATATTTATTTGTGTATGTATATGCCTTCAAATTGCCAATCAGTTTATAGCAACCCCATTAATTTCATAGGGTTTTCTTAGGCGAGGAATAACCAGAGGTGGGTTTGCTATCCCCTTCCTCTGACATAATAGCCTTCAGCACCTGGCATTCATTGGCAGTTCTCCATACAAATGCTAACCAGCCCTGACACTGCTTAGTTTCCAAGGTGTGACAGGATCTGGTGCATTTAGGGTATTTAGGCCCTTGTCTACACCCAATTATAGGAAGCAACAGGATTCTCTTCCCACCACACTTCCCCCAGCCTTGTTAGCTTTCACCTAGCTGTTGTGTCTTGATAACTCTCCAAATGTAATGAAGTGAAAATGGTTGTTGTCCCAGGAAGAAGTGGTGTTTGGGGATATATTTGAGCTCTTACCTCCTGCTTCATGGGCGCCAACCCTATGCACGCTTACCCAAGTGTAAATCCAATGGAGTGTAAATCCAGTGGTAATTTTGAGTAAATAGGGATTTTTGGTCTGTGTGTGTTCATCAATAAAATACAGAGACTTGGGAATACAGAGACTAACATGAAATTGTATATGCCATTTGGTTCAATTCATTAGTGTGTGTGTGTGTGTTCTTGGGAATAGAGAGACTAATATGGAATTGTATATGCTATTTGGTTCAAAACATTAATGTGTGCGTGCATGTGTGTGTGTGTGTATTTATTTATATGTGTGTATATATGTGTGTGTGTGTTATGTTTACATGTGTATATGTGTGTGTGTGTGTGTGTGTATTCATTTATTTGCTGCATTTGTATACTGCCTCTCTCAGTCCGCAGGTGACTCGGGGTGGTTCACAAGGTAACAATTCAATGCCAACAACATCATAAAAAACATTTCAAAAATTTAAAAGCAATAACATATCAGTTAAAACCATAACAATAGTAAAGAACAAGGCATTTTGTCTCCTAATTAAAAACGTCATCCAAACTCATAATTCAATTGTTCCATAATCCAATGTCTGTTACACTGCCTTTTCAAACGCCTTCTCGAACAGCCAGGTTTTGACTTGTATATATATTGTGTATATATTATGTATATATAGTATGTGATGCAAGGTGATATGAGATATACACACTCACTCACACACACACATATGGAGCCCCCAGTGGTGCAGCAGGTTAAAGCACTGAGCTGCTGAATTTGCTGACCAAAAGGTTAGCAGTTTGAATCTGGGCTACGGAGTGACTTCCTGCTGTTAGGCCCAGCTTCTGCCAACCTCCCAGTTCAAAAACATGCAAATGTGAGTAGATCAATAGGCACCACTTCTGCGGAAAAGTAACGGTGCTCCATGCAGTCATGCCGGCCACATGACCTTGGAGATGTCTATGGACAATGCCGGCTCTTCGACTTAGAAATGGAGATGAGCACCATCCCCCAGAGTCGAACACAAGTAGACTTAATGTTAAGGGGAAACCTTTACCTTTATATATAGATATATGAGAGTCATTCGGGTAAATATTGCCTTACACCTATTTCTAAATCTCTTTTAAACTTTGGAATACTCATTTTTAATAACTCCTAAAATCTTCCGGCAAGCATAGCTAATAGACAGAAGGTTGTAGTAGCTATAAGCAAATAGTTTGCCTTGGAAGAAAGGATGCCAAGCTCTGCTAAATTAATGAAGTCAGTTTAATTCAGACAACACCAGCTCTACAGTGAGCAAGACTGAAGCAAATAGTTCAGGTAGCCGATTCTAGCAAGAAGGCTTTGTGATATCCAGTGTTCTCCCTTGAGAATCTAATGACCTTTCCCAAATTTGTGAGACAGGATCCTGACAGAAAGTAATGTTTGTTTATGGCTGGTCTAGGCCAAGTGGACTGCATCTCCCATTATTGTTGTCCCTTGGTATCCTCTGAGGCTTGTTCTAAGACACCATGGATACCAAAATCTGTGAATGTTCAGATCCCATTACATACAGTTGCACAGCAAAATGGCATCCCTTATATAAAATGGCAAACAGCTCAAACAAGTGCTGGAAATGGCTGGAGTATGTTGGGAGACTTTCCATTATATGGCTTTCCAGAATTTGTTGAACTGCAACTCCCAGCATTCCTAACCAGCATAGCCAATGGTAAGGAATGCTACAAACTGCAGGTCAACAATATTTGGAGAGCCACATAAATTCCACGCCAATTTAGTTGAGCCAAGATTTTACTATTGTTGACATTGTATCTGTTCTAATATCCTATGATGCATTCATGAATGTCAGAGTGAGGTACATGCATTCCTTTAGGTCAGTGGTTCTCAACCTTCCTAATACCGTGACCTCTTAATACAGTTCCTCATATTGTGGTGATCCCCAACGATAAAATTATTTTTGTTGCTATTTTGTAACTGTAATTTTGCTCCTGTTACAAATCATAATATAAATATCTGATATGCAGGATATATTTTTATTCACTGGACCAAATTTGGCACAAATATCCGATACACCCACTTTTGAATACTGGTGGGGTTGGGGGGGGGGAGGTTGATTTTGTCATTTGGGGGTTGTAGTTGCTGGGATTTAAAGTTCACCTACAATCAAAGAGCATTCTGGACTCCACCAACAATAGAATTGAACGAAACCTGGCACACATAACTCCCATGACCAATAGAAAATATTGGAAGAGTTTGGTGGGCATTGACCTTGAGTGTTGGAGTTGTAGTTCACCTACATCCAGAGAGCACTGTGGACTCAAACAATGATGGATCTGCACCAAATTTGGCACGAATACTCAATATGCCCAAATGTGGTGGAGTTTGGGGAAAATAGACCTTGACATTTGCGAGTTATAGTTGCTGGGATTTATAGTTCATCTGCAATCAAAGAGCATTCTGAACCCCACCAATGATAGAATTGGGCCAAACTTCCCACATAGAACCCCAATGATCAACAGAAAATACTGTGTTTTCTGATGGTCTTTGACGACCCCTCTGACACCCCTTCGTGAGCCTTGGGTCCCAACCCCCAGGTTGAGAAACACTGCTTTAGGTATTGTTAGATTGCAACACCCCACATCACTGACAGTTGTGATCTAGCATCATTCCCACCCCGATTAGTTTCTGATGCTAACATACTAGCCAAGATATTGCTATTGTTGATAATTTAGTCTATCTAATGCCATTGAATCAATTCATCAGAGCAGGTAGTCTTCCAGATGTTAGATTGCAACACCCATCATCCCTCATCGCTGAGTGGTATGGCTGATGACAATTATGATCCAACAACATCTAGAAAGCCACATGTCACACAGAAAGAGCCTCCTTGAAGACTGAGTAAATACAGTCAGATGTCCTCTGGGCAACATTTCTTGTAAACGGCTAATCTTTCCAAACCCAAAAGCATTGCTTTTAAACATTTGAAACTTTAATAATAACTTTATTCTTATACCTCACCACCATCTCCCCAAAGGGACTCGAGGCGGCTTACATATGGAACAAGATGCCCACAGACACAAATAATAATAATAATAATAATAATAATAATAATAATAATAATAATTTATACCCCGCCACCATCTCCCCAATGGGGAATCGAAGCGGCTTACATGGGGCCAAGCCTGAACAACATATTACAGCAAAAATAAAACCAAAACATAAACAACAAGCAACATCATCAAAATTACATGAGAAAAATGCATCAAAGCAAAAACACAATTAAAATAAAAACATAGTTAAATATAACAATCCAGATAAAAGCACAATTCAATAAAATGTAAGAGTATAAAACAGCAATGCTGAAAATCAATCAAAACAATATTCAACTAAATGAATTGCCAGTAGTAACAATGGGTGCAAACAAGCTATAGAAGGCCAGGCATGGGATAGTGCAAACAGCGTATCATAGGGCCGGGTATTGGATGAAGTGCAGGAAACAAAATATTATTAGGGAACCTAGGGACTGCGCATTTATAACTAGGGACTAGGCGTTCTCAAAAGGTTCCCTATCTCAGATCCATGTAGGACTCATTTTTGGAAATATATTTTATAGTTGAATTTATAGGAAAAGTAAAACAAGTGTTGGGGAGGGGAGACATGAGATGCCAGGAGGATTCTTTTGGCACCTTAAAAGCCAACAGATTTATTATGACATAGGGTTTAACAGATGGAGTCTTCTTCATCAGATAGGCAAAGTGAATGTATGTTTGCGTACAATTATTTATCTAAATGGATTTCCCTCTCACACTTCATCATCCCTCTGCCCATCTCCTCCCAGTGATGGTTTTAACACCTTTGCTAATAGGTTGCAAATGACATGTTGACTTTCCTGATGTCTTTAGCACCTTCTCCTCCGAACAGTTTGGTCCAGCTGGGAAGGCAATGACCTGATCTTTGCACAAACAAGCAAACACAGCCGTTCCCAATCAATCTGAGTTGACCAGACTCCAAATGGATCCCTTCTATGCCTTCAGAATTTTGTTTTAAGAAAAAGAAACACAGGCACATAAGTATGCATAGATGGACATGTTCTCCAAAACGGAAATTCAGAGGGTGTATTTACAAACATTAACATTAGTATGTATTCATGTAATGTCAAGGGCTTTCATGGCCTGAATCACTGGGTTGTTGTAAGGTTTTCGGGCTGTATGGCCCTGTTTCAGAAGCATTCCCTCCTGACGTTTCATATGCATCTATGGCAGGCATTCTCAGAGGTTGTGAGGCATCCTCAGAGATTGTGAGACCTCACAACCTCTGAGAATTCCTGCCGTAGATACAGGTGAAACGTCAGGAGAGAATGCTTCTGGAACATGGCCATACAGACCAGAAAACTCACAACAACCTAGTATGTATTAATGTTTGTAAATGTTCACTTAGTTTTTCCATTCTCTGTTTCCTTTTGGAGCCGCAATGGAAGACAGTACAGCAGGCTGTCTTAAATTCCATACACTGCAATGTTTTCTTGAACAACCCTTGTCTTATTGATCTCAGTCCGGGACTTGGAAACTACCAATCAGAAATGTACTACACGATCGAGCACTAAGGGTACATCTATACTGCATAATTACTGCAGTTTGATGCCACTTTAACTGCCATGATTCAATGCTATAATATCATGGAAGTTGCAATTTTTCAAAAGTCTTTAGCCACCTCTGCCAAAGAGTGCTGGTGCCTCACCAAACTACACATTCCAGGATTCCACTGTATTGAACTTTGGAAGCTAAAGCACTGTTAACCTGAATTAATTCTGCAGTGGAGATGCACGCTTTGTACAACAGAAGAATTGTGAGGAAATATCAGGCTCTGCAGCTGCATGAATGACAATTTCAACAATGTTTTTACAATATTCCACTGACGAACTGAGTTAAAATTAATTCTAGTCTTCTAAAGGCAAAATGATGACAACCTCACATCTGTTATAGGGCTGTAAATGGACACCAGTAGCTTCTGTTGTATAAGTAAAGGTAAAGGTTTCCTCTGACATTACGTCAAGTCGAGTCCGACTCGACTTGACGTCGAGTCGGAGGGTGATGCTAATCTCCATTTCTAAGCTGAAGAGCTGGCTTTGTCTGTAGACACCTCTAACGTCATGTGGCCAGCATGACTGCATGGAGCGCTGTTACCTTCCCCGCCAAGGCAGTACCTATTGCTCTACCCACATTTGCATGTTTTCTAAATGCTAGATTGGCAGAAGCTGGGCCTAATAATGGGAGCTCACGTGCCAACCTTTCGGTCAGCAAGTTCAGCAGCTCAGCAGTTTAACCCACTGCACCACCAGGAGGCCTGTTGTATATTGGCCTCAAATCTCCGCTTTCATTCGGATCCAGTCTTAACAAAGTCTCAACTCTAGATGGCTGTCTAGGGCAGAAGTTTGGAAGCAGGTAAAGGGGAAAAATAGAAATACATCCTTCACATGAGTGCCAACCTTTCTACATCACTGTCTGTCTGCATGATCTTCTTGCAGCAGCTGAGGATGTGATCTATTGTTTCATCTGCTTCCTTGCAGAGTCTACATTTGGGATCTGTTGTCGACTTTTTCTGGCTTTGATGGCATTGGTTCGAATGGCTTGTTCTTGGACTGCCAGAATCAGGCCCTCCGTCTCCTTTTCAAAGTTCCATTTGTGAGCCACAGCCATGTTTTTTCATTGTCAATTTGGCTCTCAATTTTCCCCAGGAACTGTCTATGGAGAGCCTTCTTTTGCCAGTTTTTATTATTATTATTATTATTATTATTATTATTACGCGTTGCTGCAGCCCACTCTGATGGTCATGGAAGTTCTGTGTGGGAGGTTTGGCCCAATTCTGTTGTTGGTGGGGTTCAGAATGCTCTGTGATTGTAGGTGAACTATAAATCCCAGCATCTACAACTCCCAAATGTCAAGATTCTATTTTCCCCAAACTCCGCCAGTGTTCACTTTTGGGCATATTGAGTATTCGTGTAGAGTTTGGTCCAGATCCATCATTGTTTGAGACCACAGTGCTCTCTGGATGTAGGTGAACTACAACTCCAAAACCAAAGGACACTGCCCACCAAACCCTTCCAGTATTTTCTGTTGGTCATGGGAGAAATGTGTGCCAAGTTTGGCTCATTGGTGGGACTCAGAATTCTTGTTAATTGTAGGTGAACTATAAATCCCAGCAACTACAACTCCCAAATGACAAAATCAATTTTTTGAGTGAAGGACATACATTGGGTTGTTAGGTGTCTTGTGTCCAAATTTGATGTCAATTCGTCCAGTGGTGTTTGAGTTCTGTTAATCCCACAAAGGAACATTACATTTACATTTAAATAGATTATTTATTTATTTATTTATTTATTTACCTTACTTATATACCGCTGTTCTCAGCCCGAAGGCGACTCACAGCGGTTCACAACAAATACGAACAGCAAAAATTCAGTGCTACAGTATAGAAACAGTTATTATTATTATTATTAATGGGTTGTTGTAGGTTTTTTCGGGCTATATGGCCATGTTCTAGAGGCATTCTCTCCTGACGTTTCGCCCGCCTCTAGAACATAGCCATATAGCCCGAAAAAACCTACAACAAGCCAGTGATTCCGGCCATGAAAGCCTTCGGCATTATTATTATTATTATTATTATTATTATTATTTTACCAACGCAAAAACACAGTTTGACACAGTAAGCAAGATATAAATGCTGGATTTTGTATCACAAAATCACAAGTTGAACACTTCCCAAGCATTTAGGACTGATTAAATGTGGGTGTCTATTGACTCCAAATTAAAGTGGATTAAAACAACAACAACAACAACAACATGCCCAAATAGGGGGGAAGGAGAAACCCATAGACTGTAAATTAATCTGGAAGGTGGGGATCTAGAATCTATTCTGTTTTCCTGCCATGCCTTGACAATACATGCTTATGCTTAAACACAGTGCAATCTCTGCAAATGTTCTCCTAACATTGACAGAGCTTGCTTGGAGTTGCTTGACCTGTTTGCCTTGTTTCTTTTCCCCTTCAGCCCATTTACTTAAGTCTGATTATCCGTTGCTGCTAGCAGTTCTTTTGTTTACCAGTTCAGTTAGATTCTGCGTTTAATTAGGGTTCTTTTTTTCCTGGTTGAAAATCCTCCAGCCCGGAAAACACACAACAACCCAATCCTCCAGCCATTGCTGCATAATGAGGTAGTTGCATTTGTCCTAGCGTCAAAAGCCTCTGAATTCAGCGATTAGACCAGCAGAGGGGGTATAGCTCAGTGGTAGAGCATTTGACTGCAGATCAAGAGGTCCCTGGTTCAAATCCGGGTGCCCCCTCAAAACTATTTTTTTTAAATATTGAAAGTATAATTAATATAAATCGCTATTAAAGCAAGAAGAGATCTCGTCTATAAACTAATACGGTATATACTCTCTCTCTCTGTATATATATATCTATATAAATAAAAATATAATGTTTGGCTTGTAGGTTTTTTTGGGCTATATGGCCATGTTCTAGAGGCATTTTCTCCTGACGTTTCGCCTGCATCTATGGCAAGCATCCTCAGAGGTAGTGAGGTCTGTTGGAACTAGGAAAAAGGGTTTATATATCTGTGGAATGAGCAGGGTGGGACAAAGGACTCTTGTCTGTTGGAGCTAGGTGTGAATGTTTCAACTGACCACCTTGATTAGCATTTGGCAGTGCTTGGAGCAATCTTTTGTTGAAAGGTGATTACATGTCCTTGTTTGTTTCCTCTCTGTTGTTGTGCTGTTCTAATTTTAGATTTTTTAAAAATACTGGTCATAGAAACATAGAATCAAAGAATTGGAAGAGACCTCATGGGCCATACAGTCCAACCCCATGCCAAGAAGCAGGAATATTGCATTCAAATCACCCCTGACAGATGGCCATCCAGCCTCTGTTTAAAAGCTTCCAAAGAAGGAGCCTCCACCACACTCCAGGGCAGAGAGTTCCACTGCTGAACGGCTCTCACAGTCAGGAAGTTCTTCTTGATGTTCAGATAGAATCTCCTTTCTTGTAGTTTGAAGCCATTGTTCCATTGCATCCTAGTCTCCAGGGCAGCAGAAAACAAGCTTGCTCCCTCCTCCCTCTGACTTCCTCTCACATATTTATACATGGCTATCATATCTCCTCTCAGCCTTCTCTTCTTCAGGCTAAACATGCCCAGCTCTTTAAGCCGCTCTTCATAGGACTTGTGCTCCAGACCCTTGATCATTTAATTCACCCAGTGGTTTTTGAGTTATGTTAATCCTAAACAAACATTATATTATCAAAGGCTTTCATGGCCGGAATCACTGGGTTGTTGTAGGTTTTTTCGGGCTATATGGCCATGTTCTAGAGTCATTTTCTCCTGACGTTTCACCTGCATCTATGGCAAGCATCCTCAGAGGTAGTGAGGTCTGTTGGAACACCACATACAAACTATCTACAGACCCACATGCCCAGCTCCTTAAGCCACTCCTCATAGGACTTGTTCTCCAGACCCTTGATCATTTTAGTCGCCCTCCTCTGGACACATTCCAGCTTGTCAATATTTCTCTTGAATTGTGGTGCCCAGAATTGGACACAATATTCCAGGTGTGGTCTAACCAAAGCAGAATAGAGGGGTAGCATGACTTCTCTAGATCTAGACACTATGCTCCTATTGATGCAGGTCAAAATCCCATTGGCTTTTTTTGCCGCCACATCACATTGTTGGCTCATGTTTAACTTGTTGTCCACGAGGACTCCAAGATCATTTTCACACGTACTGCTCTCGAGCCAGGCATTGTCCCCCATTCTGTATCTTTGCATTTCTTTTTCCTGCCAAAGTAGAGTATCTTGCATTTGTCACTGTTGAACTTCATTTTGTTAGTTTTCGCCCATCTCTCTAATCTGTCAAGATCGTTTTGAATTCTGCTCCTGTCCACTGGAGTACTGGCTATCCCTCCCAATTTGGTGTCGTCTGCAAACTTGATGATCCTGCCTTCTAGCACGTCATCTAAGTCATTAATAAAGATGTTGAACAGGACCGGGCCCAGGACGGAACCCTGCGGCACTCCACTTGTCAGATTTTGTTCATTTTCATGGTTTCCTCCTTTCTGTTGAATTTGTCCACATGCTTGTGGATTTCAATGGCTTCTCTGTGTAGTCTGACATGGTGGTTGTGAGAGTGGTCCAGCATTTCTGTGTTCTCAAATAATATGCTGTGTCCAGGTTGGTTCATCAAGTGCTCTGCTAGGGGTGACTTCTCCGGTTGAAGTAGTCTGCAGTGCCTTTCATGTTCCTTGATTCGTGTTTGGGCAACGCTGCATTTGGTGGTCCCTATGTAGACTTGTCCGCAACTGCATGGTACACGGTAGATCCCTCTTGTCTTTTGCTGAACGTAGCATTTGTTGGATTTTCTTGGTGGGTCTGTAGATAGTTTGTATGTGGTGTTCCAACAGACCTCAATACCTCTGAGGATGCTTGCCATAGATGCAGGTGAAACGTCAGGAGAAAATGACTCTAGAACATGGCCATATAGCCCGAAAAAACCTACAACAACCCAGTGATTCCGGCCATGAAAGCCTTTGATAATATAATGTTTGTTTAGGATTAACATAACTCAAAAACCACTGGGCGAATTAAATGATCAAGGGTCTGGAGCACAAGCCCTATGAAGAGCGGCTTAAAGAGCTGGGCATGTTTAGCCTGAAGAAGAGAAGGCTGAGAGGAGATATGATAGCCATGTATAAATATGTGAGAGGAAGTCAGAGGGAGGAGGGAGCAAGCTTGTTTTCTGCTGCCCTGGAGACTAGGATGCAATGGAACAATGGCTTCAAACTACAAGAAAGGAGATTCTATCTGAACATCAAGAAGAACTTCCTGACTGTGAGAGCCGTTCAGCAGTGGAACTCTCTGCCCTGGAGTGTGGTGGAGGCTCCTTCTTTGGAAGCTTTTAAACAGAGGCTGGATGGCCATCTGACAGGGGTGATTTGAATGCAATATTCCTGCTTCTTGGCATGGGGTTGGACTGTATGGGCCATGAGGTCTCTTCCAACTCTAGGATTCTATGATTCTATGAATTGACACCAAATTTGGACACAATACACCAATCAGGCCATCACTCATAAAAACATTGAAAAATACAGAAGAAGGGACGTAAAAAGCCAGAAAATAAAAAAAGACATTATAATGCATGCACAAAACCAAATATATATATATACAAATATATACACACACATATATACACACACAAAACACATGCACAGACTGGGCCACAGTAATGCGTGGCAGGGAACGGTCACTATATATATATATATATATATATATATATATATATACATATAAAATAAGTAACAGGTCAGATAAGTTAACACAATGTTTACACCAACTGGGATGAGTGCAACTTCAGTTACTGAGCAAAAGGCAGGAAACAATATTTCAATGTGTTGTCGAAGGCTTTCATAGCCGGAATTACTGGGTTGCTGTGAGTTTTCCAGGCTGTATGGCCATGTTCCAGAAGCATTTTCTCCTGACCTTTTGCCTGCATTTATGGCAGGCATCCTCAGAAGTTGTGAGGTCTGTTGGAAACTAGACAAGTGAGGTTTATATATCTGTGGAACGTTTAGGGTGGTGATTCCCCTAGGCAGTAAGAAGCCAGACCTTGAAACCGCTAGGCCATTAAAAGCTAATCAAGGTGGCCAATGGAAACATTCACACCTATCTCAAGCAGTATTTTTTAAAAAGTTCTAATATCAGGACATAAAATAAAGAACAAAACTCAGATAACAGGGGAATTCCAGACAGGAAACAACCAGGGCCAGCTAACACATCTCAACAAAAGACTCCCCCAGGCAGGAAGCAGCCAGGCTTTGAAGCTGCAAGGCCATTCAATGCTAATCAACGTGGCCAATTGAAACATTCACACTTGCCTCAAGCAGACAAGAGTTCTTCTTCCCACCCTGGACTTTCCACAGATATATAAACCTCACTTCTCTAATTTCCAACAGACCTCACAACCTCTGAGGATGCCTGCCATAGATGTGGGCAAAATGTCAGGAGGAAATGCTTCTGGAACATGACCATAGAGCCTGAAAAACCCACAACAACCCAACAATATTAAATATTATTTCACCTCTAACAATGGGTTAGTTCTTGCCAATGAGCTTAAACTGTGTGTGTGTGTTGGGGGGGGGGGGGGGGGCAGACAGCAGTATGATAGATTCTATGGCATTGAAACATGGCTGTTAAAGTGGGATCAAACTACATTAACCCTACAGTGTGACTGCACTCTTAGTGGCTGAGATTTGAATTGATCAATGTGGGTTTGAGAAATTCTCATTCATAATAATTCATCCTAATAATCCATAAGAAGGAGTTGTAACTTTAGTGTAACCTGCTGTTGAAATCAGATCAGATCTGGCACCTCCATTCTTCAAGTTGCTACACAGAAAAACCACTGAAACCCACAAGCATGTGGACAATTTCAACAGAAAGGAGGAAACCATGAAAATGAACAAAATCTGGCTACAGTATTACAAAACTAAAATCAGGAGAGTAAATAAACACTCAGAAAACAAAGGAATTCCAGACGGAAAACAATCAGAGCCAGCTAATACCTCCCAACAAAGGATCCCCCCAGGCAGGAAGCAGCCAGGCTTGGAAGTTGCAAGGCCATTCAATGCTAATCAAGGTGGCAAACTGCAATATTCATATTTGCCTTAAACAGATAAGAGTTCTTTCTTCCACCCTGGACTTTCCACAGATATATAAACCTCACTTGCCTAGTTTCCAACAGACCCCTCAACCCTCTGAGGATGCCTGCCATAGATGTGGGCCAAACGTCAGCAGAGAATGCTTCTGGAACATAGCCATACAGCCTGGAAAACTTGCAGCAACCTATATCTTTGGCATTCCTAAACAGCTGCACTTTTAAAATCATTTCCCCTGCCCTACAGCTTTGACCAGTGAATGCAAAAGAGCAAGAATTTATTTTGAAACGGTCTGCTTGAAAACATTTTTTTTAAGTGTAGACATCCTAATCTTGCCAATTTGAGAATTGTTGTTATGTGTTTCCAATTCATTTCCAATTTACGGTAACTCTAAAGTGAACCTATACTGATTTTTCTTGGCAGAACTGTGCCTTCTACTGAGGCTGAGAGAGTGTGACTTGCCCAAGATCACGTATATTAAAATAAATGGATATGTTCTTGTGGGATCACTACCAGGTGTGTGTTAAGAGAAAATGACTCACCCTGGTTAATTACAACCCACAGGCTGAGTAATTGGAGTAATTAGGGTCAACAAGTTTGGGCCACTCCTGAATGGGTATAACTGGGGAGATTTTGTTGTATGTTTTTGGGCTTACTGAATGTTTACCTCTGAGCTTACTTGGCTTGCATCCTATTGGACGTTGGCAAGGTTGTCTTCCATGCTCGTCTCCATGAAGAAGCTATGCAGATTGGAAGGAGATGTATTTTCTGATGGAAAGCACTGCCTGAATTAAATGCAAAGACCATATGTGAGTTTGATACTCCAGTCCAGAGGAACTGTGATTGTATTACTAGTAGAAACTTTGTGCTGAAGTTGCTGTTTTTTCCCATGAACTCTGCTGCAAAACAGTAAAGTTTGAGTTTTGCATTTTTCTTATTTATTTATTTATTATTTACAGTATTTATATTCTGCCCTTCTCACCCCTCAGGGGACTTGGGGCGGATTACAATGCACATATACATGGCATATGCTGATGATAATGTAGTCTGTGCTCATTTACTCTGGAACATGCAACATATAATCGTCCTTCTTTAGGGGTCCCTTTCAAATCTATGATATCTCTCTCTGTGTGTGAATCATATATATCTGTCTATATCCATGGCTGGGTGGCTCTTTGTCAGGAGGCCTTTGATTATGTTTTCTTGCCCTGGTAAATGGAGTTGGACTTGATGGCCTTAAGTATTTTCTGTTAGTCATGGGGTTTCTGTGTGGGAAGTTTGCCCCAATTCTGTCGATGGTGGGGTTCAGAATTCTCTTTGATTGTAGGTGAACAATAAATCCTACAACTCCCAAACTCAAGTTCAATGCCCACCAAACCCTTCTAGTGTTTTCTGTTGGTCATGGGAGTCCTGTGTGCCAATTCCATCATTGGTGGAGTTCAGAATGCTCTTTGATTGCAAGTAAATTATAAATCCCAGCAACTGCAACCCCCAAATGACAAAATATTTTTTTAAGTGATGGTCATTCCTTGGGTTGGTAGGTGTCTTGTGGCCAAATTTGGCCGCAATTTGTCCAGTGGTTTTTTTGAGTTATGTTAATCCCACAAACGAACATTACATTTTTATTTATATAGATATAGGTGTGTGTGTGTGTGTGTGTGTGTTTGTGTTTGTGTGTGTGTGTGAAAAGGTATTCCAAAGAAACAGAGAATAAAGGGGGTATTGGCTCTTTGGGTAAGCTAACAAGCCTCTGCCCTCCAGCTCTGGAGGAGAACAAGGACTGGCAGGAGTAGCTGCATTTGCTCCCTGGCTAGACAGAGAGTGCAGAGACGACAGAAATCCAAACTGTGAGGATGCTCAGCCTTATTATGCGTCCATCTCAGGAATCATCGACTGACTAAATACATGACGTTAGTACCATAGGTCTTGGAGGTGATTTATGGTGGCTAATTGAAGCTCATGCACTTTGAAGAAACCGACCAGAAAGCTGGGTTTCGGAGTTCTCGAGATGAGTTGTGATTCTGGACTCTCCAGCATTTATATCTCGCCAGTGGATTTATGATCTTAGCCTATATTCTTCTTTGAGGAAGGATTCATTTGCATCATTGTTATCATTTTTAAAAAGTTTACAAAAAATCTGAGCATCATGGAAGAACTGGTCCATGTTGGCAGCTTCAGGGCAGTTGCTCTCCTTTTCTTCCACTTGAATTTGGTTGGTGGCTTGGTAAGTCCTTTACCATTTTGTTTTCCTCGGGTGTCTCTACACTGTAGAATGAATGCAGGTTGATGCACCTTAAACTCCCATGTCTCAATACTATGGAATCATATGAGACTGGTAGTTTTGCAAAGTTTTCAGGGTCTCTGCCAAAGAGTGCAGCTCAAACGACAGTCCCAGGATTCCATAGCATTGAGCCATAGCAATTAAAATAGTGTCAAACTGCATTCATTCTACAATGCAGATCAGGCATAGGCAAACTTTGGCCCTCCAGGTGTTTTGGATTTTAACTCCCACCTGGAGGGCCAAAATTAGTCCATGCCTGGTGTATATGCACACCTTGATTTAGTGTGTAGTTGCTAATTTGGGCAGGCATTGGGCATAATTGACTGGGAATTTTGACTATGAAACTATATTGAAACTGAGTTTTTGTGCAAGTTAAATGTATTTGAAGGTGGTTTGTGCAAATCCTATTATTGTCTCTATATCTCACATGTTATTAATGGATGGGGCCCATGATCTCATCCGAGACCTGCCTCTATCCCTTGCACCTTCCAAATATGTTAGGGTCTGGATATGTGAGGCCCCTTCAACACAGCTGAATAAAATCCCACATTATATGCTTTGAACTGGAATATTTGGCAGTGTGGACTCAGATAACCCACGTCACAGCAGATGTTGTGGGACTTTCTGCCATTATATTCTGGGTTTTATGGCTGTGTGGAAGGGCCCTTAGACAACATTGGCAGTATCGGGTGGGGATATTTATTTATTTATCATATCAGAAGCGAACCGAACAGTTTCATTGTATTTAAAAACAAAGTTTGAAAACTTAGTATTCTATTAAATGTCCTTTGACCAGAAGCTCGCCACTTGGAGTGCCTCTGGTGTTGCTATAAGAAGGTCATCCAATGTACATGTGGCAGGGCTCAGATTGCATTGTAATAGGTGGTTTGTGGGTGGGGATGATGGGTGCTGTATTGCAAAAATCTCTGGAGAGCACCAGATTGGGGAAAGCTATCACACAACATAGAATCATAGAGTTGGAAGAGACCTCATGGGCCATCCAATCCAACCCCCTGCCAAGAAGCAGGAAAATTGCATTCAAAGCACCCCCAACAGATGGCCATCCATCCTCTGTTTAAAAGCCTCCAAAGGAGGAGCCACTGCTAAACAGCTCTGACAGCCAGGAAGTTCTTCCTGATGTTCAGATGGAATTTCCTTTCTTGTAGTTTGAAGTCATTGTTCCACGTCCTAGTTTCCAGGGCAGCAGAAAACAAGCTTGCTCCCTCCTCCCTATGACTTCCCCTCACATATTTATACATGGCCATCATGTCACCTCTCAATCTTCTCTTCTTCAGGCTAAACATGCCCAGCTCCTTAAGCCACTCCTCATAGGGCTTGTTCTCCAGACCCCTGATCATTTTAGTTGCCTCCTCTGGACATATTCCAGCTTGTCAACATTTCCCTTCAGTTGTGGTGCCCAGAATTGGACACAGTATTCCAGATGTGGTCTAACCAAGGCAGAATAGAGGGGTAGCATGACTTCCCTAGATCTAGACACTATGCTCCTATTGATGCAGGCCAAAATCCCATTGGGATTTTTTTGCCTCCACATCACATTGTTGTCTCATGTTTAACTTGTTGTCCACAAGGACTCCAAGATCTTTTTCACACGTACTATGAGATGTCTAGACAACTAATTGTGACGACTCAGCCATGAATGAACAAGCGTGAACTCCTGTTCTGTGATTGTGGGTGCATCTACACCGTATAAGTAATGCAGTTTGACTCCACTTTCACAGTTATGTTTCAGTACTGTAGAATCCTGAGTTTTGTAGTTTGGTGAGACACTAGCGCTCTTTGGCAGAGAATGCTAAAGACCTTGCAGAATTAAACCCTCCTTGAGCCATAGCAGTTAAAGTGGCATCAAAGTGTATTAATTATGCAGTGCAGATGCACTCCAGTGTTATACAGGGTCCATGCAGTATTCTTGAATGCAACTCGGTATTTGGGTTTTATAGCATCACCTCCCACCGCCTCTCTCTACTTGCTTTTTATCCGTCTCTGGACGTCGAAGCTATGGCTTGTGAACTTTAGCACAACGCTGTCAAAGGCCAAAAGAGACAAGGGGCAGCTTGTTCTTCCCATTTCTGAGAGAGAGAAGGAGGGCCATCTGTCAACAGGGTGACAGGTGTAACAAACTGGTGTAGGAATCCTGAAAATCTGCACAAAAATATTTCAGAGGTTGAAAGGGAATCATAGATCCCTTAGACCCAAGGAAATGGGCGTATATTTTCTTCCCAGGGCTTGGGAATATAACTTTTGGGAGTTTACTTTCACATTATTGCTGATTTATTAGTTAAACTCAGTCCATCTACACCAGCCATGGGCCAACTTTGTCCCTCCAGGAGTTTTGGACTTCAAGTCTCACAATTCTTGGCCTCAGGACCCTTCCTTTTCCCCCTCAGTCGCTTAAGCTGTTATTATGTTTTGGTTTTAATGTTTTATGTGTATTGTTTATATGCTTTGATTTTTTCCCCTTTATTATGTTGTTTATTTTCTTGTAATTTTGTATTTTTTTGTATTGTAATTTGTTGTTCGGGCTTGGCCCTATGTAAGCCGCTCCGAGTCCCCATTGTGGGAGATGGTGGCGGGATATAAATAAAGTTTATTATTATTATTATTCTGCCAAACTATCAGTTCGAAAACATGCAATTGTATGTACCGTATATACTCGAGTATAAGCCGACCCGAATATAAACCGAGGCACCTAATTTTACCCACCAAAAATGGGAAAACTTATTGACTCGAGTATAAATCGAGGGTGGGAAATGCAACACCTACTGGTAATACAAAATAAATATAGATACCAATAAAATTATATTAATTGAGGAAACAGTAGGTTAAATGTTTTTCAATGTTTACATAAAACTGTAATTTAAAATAAGGCGGACCAACTTTGATTAAACCATTATTCTAACCTTTTTCAGTGTAAATGTGCTTATGTATCCTTCCAATAATAATAAAGGAAGTAAAATAATAAATATAATAACAACAATAATAAAGTAAAATAATGAATATAATAATAATAAATAGAGTAAAATAAATGTAATAAAATAGTAATAGAATAAAATAATGCAAATGTCATAATGCCAATAATAGAGTAAAATAATAAATGTAATAACAACAATAATAAAGTAAAATAATACATGTAATAAAAATAATAGTTATAACAGAGTAAAATAATAAATAACTTTGACTTGAGTATAAGCTGAGGGCAGCTTTTTCAGGCTTAAAAAGAGGCTGAAAAACTAGGCTTATACTTGAGTATATACAGTAGATCAATAGGTACTGCTCTGGCTGGAAGGTAATGGCGCTCTATGAAGTCATGCTGGCCACATGACCTTGGAGGTATGTACGGACAATGCCGGCTCTTCGGCTTGGAAACGGAGATGTGCATCACCCCCCAGAGCCGGACACAGCTAGACTTAAATGTCAAGGGGAAACCTTTACCTTTACCCTTTAAAGGTTGTTCAGTATCTGTATGAGAGATCTGATTTCCTACAGGTTTACACAACACACAGATCCAAAGAGGAAGATGCAGATGAAATGATCACAGCCGTTTTATGTCCCTCTTTCCGTCACCCTTGCGTAGTCTGTTAGCTGTCCAACATGAATATTTCCCGGCAGTTCCCAGTTTTTTAAAAGGCCCTGCTTTTTTATTTTTAGGACATAGATTTGGATCAGTTCCGATCTGAAAAGTCTCATTTCTAGTGGACGGTGCCATTAAAATGAAATAGCGTTCTAATTCAAACAATATTACTGGGTTGTTCCTGATCCTATCTTTTTCATCGCACCTGGGGTTCCAGTCAGCTTCTGCCCTTTATGCTGCTGCCTTTCCCAGATGGCTACAACCATGATGGAAATTTCATTATCGATAAGTCATTATCAGGCTCCTGAAAAAGTCCTGTTCAGATGGGCGATTTAATTGCCGCAGGGAGCTGCTCCCATTGTCTCCTTCCCTGCCTTTGTTTCACTCAGCTCCTCCATTTCCTGGCAATTTTGCACAGGAAATGAGTGAGTCGCTGGAAAATACAAAGATGTCTCATAACTCTTGGGGTGCATTTTTAGTGACTTTGATGCCATCGTGTTTACCTGGTCACTCCACTAAAGCAAGACTTTTTAACCTAGCAGGTCTGTGACAGGCTTTGGGGAGGGTCCTGTGAACGGGAGGCAACAATAATTTTGTTCTCCTTCAATTTCCTTATTTTATTACTCATATCAGGAGTGAACCAATGTATTTGAGAAAACACAAAGTTTAGAAACTTGCTATTCTATTAAATGTCCTTTGACCAAGTAGCTGGCCACTTGGAGTACATCTCGTGTTGCTATAAGTAGGTCCTCCATTGTGCATGTGGCAGGGCTCAGGTTGCATTGTAGTAGGTGGTCTGTGGTTTGCTCTTGTCCACACTCTCATGACGTGGACTCCTCTTTGTAGCCCCATTTCTTAAAGTTGGCTCTGCATCTCGTGGTGCCAGAGTGCAGTCTGTTCAGCGCCTTCCAAATTGCCCAGTCTTCTGTGTGCCCAGGGGGGAGTCTCTCATTTGGTATCAGCCATGGATTGAGGTGCTGGGTTTTAGCCTGCCACTTTTGGACTCTTGCTTGCTGAGATGTTCCTGCGAGTATCTCTGTAGATCTTAGAAAACTATTTCTTCATTTAAGGCGTTGGCATGCTGGCACTGCCTTGTTCCTTCCATTATTGGCTGCTACTTCCTGGCGGATGTCAGGTGGTATAATACCGGCAAAACAGTATAATTTCTACAGTGGTGTAGGGCGCAGACAGCTTGTGATAATGCGGCATGTCTCATTAAGAGCCACATCCACTGTTTTAGTGTAGTGAGATGCTATAATTAGTTTACATTTTTTGTCAATTTTAAGGTTGAAAACCAGTCTTTTCAAGTGTTCAATGCAGTGGTTAATCTATATCCGTGGTTCCCAACCTTCCTAATGCTTCAACCCCTTAATACAGCTCCTCATGTTGTGGTGATCCCCAATTATAAAATTATTTTCGTTGCTACTTCATAACTGTAATGTTGCTACTGTTATGAATCGTAATGTAAATATCCAATATGCAGGATGGATTTCAATTCACTGGACCAAATTTGGCACAAATACCCGATATGCCCAAATTTGAATACAAGTGGGGTTGGGGGAGATAGATGTTGTCATTTGGGAGTTGCAGTTGCTGGGATTTATAGTTCAACGAGCATTCTGAACTCCACCAATGATAAAATTGAACCCAACTTGACACACAGAACTCCCCTGACTAACAGAAAATACTGGGAGGGTTTGGTGGGCATTGACCTTGACTTTTGGAGTTGTAGTTCACCCACATCTAGAGAGCACTGTGGACTCAAACAATGATGAATCTAGACCAAACTTGGCACGAGTACTCAATATGCCCAAATGTGAACACTGATGGAGTCATGTGGCTGGCATGACTGCATGGAGCACTGTTACCTACCTGCTGGAGTGGTACCTATTGATCTACTTATATTTGCATGTTTTCCAACTGCTAGTTTGGCAGAAGCTGGAGCTATCAGCAAGAACCCACGCTGCTCCAAGGATTTGAACCGACAATCTTTTGGGCAGCAAGTTTAACAGCTCAGCGGTTTAGCCCACTGCGCCAATGGGGCTACAAAAAAGATCAAATGCTTTATAAAAGCATACAAAACCTGGACTGTGTTATTGATTATCTAATTGCTTGTTTGCTAGTCTATTGAAATGGTCATGGTGTAAATGAATTTCTTACACTTTAATATATTATAAATATATAATATAATTATAATATAATATATTTATATTATGCCTTGGACTACGAGAAGATCTAACCAGGCCATACGTCAGGAAATAAAGCTAGACTGCTCATTGGAGGGAAGGATATTAGAGACAAAGTAGAAGTACTTTGGCTACATCATGAGAAGAAAGGAAAGCTTAGAGAAGACAATTATGCTGGGGGAAAATGGAAGGAAAAAGGAAGAAGAGCTGACCAAGGCCAAGAGGGATGGATGGCATCCTTGAAGTGACTGGCTTGACTCTGAAGGAACTGGGGGAGGTGACAGCCAACAGGGAGCTCTGGCATGGGCTGGTCCATGAGGTCATGAAGAGTCGGAAATGACTGAATGAATGAACAACAAGAACAAAATATAATATAATACAATATAAATTAAGAAAAGTTATAAGAACGGAAGAGGAATGCTAGCTTATCCAGGTATCATGGCAAATGCACATGGTATTCCTAGGAAGTGTAAAAATAAATATTTAAAGGTTGCTACTGTCATGTCTGCCTATGGAGGCAATTTTGTTGTTTCATCTCATTTTTGGATTCCGCAAGATCAAATATTAGCAACTGACTAGGAATGGAGGAGCCAAATTGAAGTCAGGGAGTAGATGGAGTGGAAACCTCACTTCTTTCTCCTTTTTTCTTTTCTCTGCGTGTCAGGTGGACACTGATGATGTTTTAACTAAAGAAGAACAGATTTATTTGCTGCATCAAGCGGAAGTAGAATGTCTCAAAGAGATATATGCCCAGAAGGAGAGAATCCAAGGTATTTGCTTTTTCTTTTTGTATTACTAGCGCTTGATAATGGCTTAGTTTAAACAAGTAAAAATATTTTTTTCTGCCAAATATGAAAATCATATTATTAATATTAGTGTTCTACCAAAAATGCACTTGTAAAACACTGCCCTCTAATGGAGAAACAAATCCTATAATAATAGTCAATCAATCAAAAACAGCTTATTGTACAGGCCCAAGGCCATGACAAAAAGCACCATATGCGCACAATAGTACCCTCAGAGTACAGGCACCAAAGATGCTAAACAGGACCATGATTTGCTCCCACAACAAAAACAATGGAAGTTAATAATAGTTAAAATACATTTTAGGAGAGGATCCAGTTAACCCTTAGAATCTCCTTGGCAGTTGATAGCAATTTTATCTAACTCTGTCTTTCTGATCTTTTTTGCAGAGCGAGCAAAAAGGGCTACTTTGTAAGTTACAAAGTCATTTGTATTGCTCAGCAGAAACCGCACTGTTTTTGCAATAGAGTTTCCTACATCTTGTGTCAACAAGGGTTTTAGGTGTCTTTCCCTTGGGTCACTATACAATGGGCAGACTAACAGAATAATAGTCAGAAATAATATTGGGGTGTTGTGTGGTTTCCCAGCTGTATGGCTGTGTTCTAGCAGCATTTTCTCCTGATGTTTTGCCTACGTTAGTGGCTGGTATCTTCAGAGAATGTAATAATAATATAATATTGCTATTATATTGCCAAAGGCTTTGATAGCCAGAGTCACTGGGTTGTTGTGAGTTTTCTGTATGGCCATGTTCCAGAAGCATTATATCCTGACGTTTCACCTGCATCTATGACAGGCATCCTCAGGTTGTGACGTCTGTGAGTTTTCTGGGCTGCAAGGCCATGTTCCAGAAGCATTTTCTCCTGACATTTCACCTGCATCTATGGGAGGCATCTTCAGAGGTTGTGAGGACTATGAGTTTTCGGGCTGTATGGCCATATTCCAGAAGCATTATATTATAGCATTATATCCTCCATTCCTAGTCAGTTGCTAATATGACAGGCATCCTCAGGTTGTGACGTCTGTGAGTTTTCTGGGCTGCAAGGCCATGTTCCAGAAGCATTTTCTCCTGACGTTTCACCTGCATCTATGGCAGGCATCCTCAGAGGTTGTGAGGTCACAACCTCTGAGGATGACTGCCATAGATGCAGGTGAAATGTCAGGAGAGAATGCTTCTGAAACATGGCAGTGCAGCCTGGAAAACTCACAACAACCCCATATTGCTATTGTTGGTGCTAATCAAGCTGTTGTCGCTGTTCTTTTTAAGCCAGACCTTTAGTTAATGTACAGTTATGCCACTAATCCAAATACTCAGTGGTGGAACAAATAAAATATTATACTACACACAAACCAGCTTTGGTGAGTTTAGGAGACACAATATATATTGGGCCTTTGGTTTCTGCTGCGGTTTGGTTACAGAGTCTTATATACAATGACGTATTAAAATGGTGTCCCTTATTTAATGGCTGAATCTATGGATACAGAATCCCTGGATATGGAGAGCTGACTGTAACCACTATCCCATTGCTTTAGAGAAAAGACACACATGTGCATCTTGCCTATACGTGTTCTAAAACATTTTCTCTCTGACCCTAATATACAAAGCACTGAAAGTGTTATTTCCTTCTTAGAAGGTCACTGTTTGCCTGAATGGGATGGAATAATTTGTTGGCCCCAGAGTCCTCCAAATGAAAAGGTGGCTGTCTCATGTCCGGACTACATCTATGACTTCAACCATGATGGTATGTATGTTTTCCTGGCTGCAGCAGAAAGCCTTTGGTTGGTTTAAGGCCAGACTAGACATTAGAACTGGGAAAAGTTACTGTTTTGGACCCATTCCCCCATCCCCCAGCCAGCAAATCCACAGTAGCCATTGAAAAGCACTTAATTCCCTGATCACCGGTAAAATGATAACATTGGTTAAAATTGCTATTTAAGAGCGTAGATTAACATCTATCCCAATTATAGGCGAGTGGAAACAACTAGATATTTAGCTCCCCGTTTAAATTCAGTCATTGAGAGAAGACTAGGACACAGAACAATGCTTCAAACTACAAGAAAGGAGATTCCATCTGAACATGAGGAAGAACTTCTTGACCGTGAGAGCCGTTTAGCAGTGGAACTCTCTGCCCTGGAGTGTGGTGGAGGCTCTTTATTTGGAAGCTTTTAAACAGAGGCTGGACGGCCATCTGTCAGGGGTGCTTTGAATGCAGTTTGCCTGCTTCTTTGCAGGGGGTTGGACTGGATGGCCCATGAGGTCTCTTCCAACTCTATGATTCTATGAAAGGGACCAAACGTACATCCTGGGAGTGTCTGATAAAAATAGGGGGACAGCAAAGAAAATAATCTCCCTTGTGCCTGTCTGCTTGATGCACCAGGGTTCATAAAATTATATTACATTCCCAGAATCCTTCAGCTAGCATGGCCAGTAGGATCCTGAGATATGTTGTCTTAAAAGTGACATGTTCAAGTTCCTACGCATTTATCAGCAAGTCTGAGAATATAATGTCTACAATCGATCTCATATCTTCCAACTATCCTGATTTGGTAGGGGCAGTATTGATTCATCTTCCATCATCCCTCTTTTTTTGGCTGTTAGGAAAATATTGATTTTGCTCTCCTACTTTCTCCTTTTGTCCTTAGCTTACTTCAGTTGCTGCACACTGAGTTCAAAATGTAAAAGGATCTTGCTAACTGACTCAATGGTAGAGAGAGGAAGGAGAAAAATCTTGCCCTCCCCAGTAGGCTTTGGCTAGTGGTTCCCAACCTTTGGTTTGTTGTTGTTCATTCGTTCAGTCGTCTCCGACTCTTCATGACTTCATGGACCATCCCATGCCAGAGCTCCCTGTCGGCCGTCACCACCCTCAGCCTTTGGTACTCCAGGCTTTTTGGACTGTTAGGAATTGTGGGAGCTGACATCTAAAACACCCGGGGGAACAAAGATTGGGAACCAGTGGCTAAAGGCATATTGCTGCAGTCTCCCCTGGTTTTTCTGCTTTTACTGATTAATAATTTTTGCTATCTTGACCACAGTCTGATGTTGCTTGGGTACACCCCAATTTCCACTTGTGAAATGTTGGAAGTTATGCTGTCTAAAGGGCTGTTTAGGGCCGTACAGGTTTGGGTAAGAATGGTGAATATGTGGCTACGTCATGTTGTTGTTCATTAGTTCAGTCGTTTCTGACTCTTCGTGACCACATGGACCAGCCCACACCAGAGCTCCCTGTTGGCCGTCACCACCCCCAGCTCCTACAAGGTCAATCCAGTCACTTCAAGGATCCCATAATAATAATAATAATAATAATAATAATAATGCTGTAAAAATACAATGCAAAGCAGAAGAGAAAACTGGCAAATGAAGGCTCTCCATGGACAGTTCCTGGGAAAAATTGAGAACAAAACTGACAAGGAAAAAACATGGATGTGGCTCACAAATGGAGACGAAGGGCCCGATTCTTGCAGCCCAAGAACAAGCCATTAGAACCATCAAAGCCAGAATTGAAAAGTCAATGACAGATTCCAATTGCAGACTCTGCAAGGAAGCAGACAAAATGATGGATCACATACTCAGCTGCTGCAAGAAGATCGCACAGACAGGCTACAAGCAGAGGCATAACACCGTTGCTCAGATAATCCATTGGAACTTGTGCCACAAATACCATCTGCCTGCGACAAAGAACTGGTGGGATCACAAGCCTGAAAAAGTTACAGAAAATGAACACGTCAAATTACTCTGGGACTTCTGAATTCAGACTGACAGAGTTTTGGAACACAATACTCTTGACCTCACGATCCTGGAGAAAAACAAGTATGGACCGTTGATGTTGCAATCCCAGACGACAGCAGGATTGCCGAAAAGCAACTGGAAAAGCTTACACAATATGAGGATTTAAAGATAGAACTGCAACAACTCTGGCACAAGTCAGTAAAGGTGGTCCCAGTGGTGATCTTCACACTGAGTGCAGTGCATAAAGACCTTGGCCTGCACTTAAACACAATCGGGACTGACAAAATTACCATATGTTAGCTGCAAAAGGCCACCCTACTCGGATCTGCATGCATTATTCACCAATACATTACACAGTTCTAGACACTTGGGAAGTGTCCGACGTGTGATCCAATACAAAAGCCAGCATAATGATCTTGTTTGCTGTGTGCTAAACTTGTTATGTAGCTAGTAAAGGTAAAAGTTGTCCCCTGACATTAAGTCCAATCATGTCTGACTCTGGGATGTGGTGTTCATCTCCATTTCTAAGCCGAAGAGCCGGCATTGTCCATAGACACCTCCAAGGTCATGTGGCCGGATGACTGTATCTAACAATCATCATCATCATCATCATCATCATCATCATCATCTTTATTTATAGACCGCCCTTTCTCACCGAAGGGACTCAGTGTGGTTTGCAGCAAATATGGCAACCATTCGATGCCCAAAGAAAAACCATACAAACAGTTTACATCAGGACAAAACACATTAGACAATAGAAAACATCATAACTATAACTTAATAATCAAAATAGCAAAAACTAAAAAAAAAGAAATAAAGTAAAAATAAAGTAAAAACATCATAAAATACAAAAGGCCCTGATAAAACACACTAAAAATAAAATATAAAACCGAATACATCGGAGCTCCATCAGATGAGGTTCAACAATAGCAATGGCTAGGAGTGCTAAAAATGGACCTAATCAGCTGGGTGAGAGATAGTGTCAACAGCATATCATTGAGCTGGGGAAATGGATGAACAACCTAGGAACTGTGTTTAGGGACTAATCATTCTCTAAAACTTGCTGGAACAACCAGGTTTTCAGAAGACAATGTGAGGGCTTGCCTAATCTCCCTAGGGAGGGTGTTCCATCACCCCATCACTCACAAATCTCCCCATATTTTTCCTGGGCCAAGCATTTATAAGGCCTTAATGTTGCTCCTTACTTGCATTATCCTCCTCACTTGTTTAAGTTTTTCTTATTGAACAACCTTGGTTGCTCATATATTTTAGGTCATGCCTATAGACACTGTGAAATCTACGGCAACTGGCAATTGGTACCCGACACAAACAAGACATGGGCCAATTACACAGAATGTGCCACATTCTTCACCCCGGAACGGCAGAAGGAAGAAAAGGTGAAATGGCTTAACACAACTAAATTAAATTAAAATGTGGGAGCAGAGAAGGAAATTATGGCACTCTTTCCTTGTTCTGGTACGCTAAGTACTTCCTGTGCCACAGTCCTGGTGCTATGAACCTTCTCCCATACCAAATCAGACCACAGTATTATAGCTAAAAATACCAACCTTCTCAAGCCTCCACTAGTTTTTTATGTATATAATTGCTTACTGTATGGTATGTGTGTGTATTGGTTTGCAATTTTACTTTAATTCTTTCTTGTGGAAGGGGCTACAGACCATATGATCAGGCCTGGGCTTGTTCAGTGCTCAGACTCCATGCCTTTAGAAGACTGTAGGAACAGATGTTTGCTTTCAAACGCCAGCAGAAACAGTATGTAGAGATTTCTGTAGGAACAGTATGCTATACAGAAGTCATTAGCCTCCATTGGACTATGCACTATTGATTCTAAGGATGATGCCCTGTGTTACCTACACAGAGAAACTATTTCAAATCTTATTTGTAACTGGATTGATAAGCAAAACACATGTATGCTGAATACATGAAGTTAGTGAGTAAACCAACTATGTTACTTGATTCAAAGCATCATTGGAACTGGATAAGAATAACAGCTCTGAGCGGAGCACATGTACATTAGAAGGTTCAAAAAGCAAATCAGTCTACTTTTAGCCTTGTGAGCCCATGTGTGCTGGATTTTTGAAAGGAATACTTTTATAAAACATAATACATTCCTGCTGAAACATTGCATAAACGTTTTCATAGACAGCCTCTCTTGTGTCAACCCTCTGATGGTGCCGCCCAATGCAGTTTGCACTCCCTGAGTAACTCCACTGCCTCAGGGCTTTGGATTAAGATCATTAGAAGCAGATCTGGGCCTGGGCTTCACAATCCTGATTCAGGATGATGGTCTTGAAAAATCAATCTCAGTAGGAATGTATTGTCGAAGGCTTTCATGGCTGGAATCACTGGGTTGTTGTAGGTTTTTCGGGCTATATGGCCATGTTCTAGAAGCATTATCTCCTGACATTTCGCCTGCATCTATGGCAGGCATCCGCAGAGGTTGTGAGACCTCACAACCTCTGAGGATGCTTGCCATAGACGCAGGTGAAACGTCAGGAGATAATGCTTCTAGAACATGGCCATATAGCCCGAAAAAACTACAACAACCCAATCTCTGTAGGAATGTTTTCTTCTCCCACTGCAGGAAGTGTTTGACCGCCTGCGCATCATCTACACTGTGGGCTACTCAATCTCCCTTGTCTCTCTTGTGGTTGCCATGTGCATCCTCTGCTACTTCAAGTAAGGAAAGTGTGTACTTCTTATAATCCACTCTGTAGCTTTTGGCTGTCAGTTTTGCATGGGTGATTATAGACCAGTTGCTTTCTTTTCACCAGCCCTACCTTTGTTGAGGAGATAAACTGGGAAGAGAACTATTTCCATTATACTGGAGGGGTGAAAATGTAAATAACAACTAAATCAACTCCTGTATGGGTAATACGTACCTCTGTGTTCAAGGCGACTTCACTGCACTCGGAATTACATCCACCTCCATCTCTTTGCCTCTTTTGTCTGCCGAGCCATCAGTATCTTTGTGAAAGATATTGTGTTGTACTCCACCTCACGACTGGAAGGGTTGCACAAGATGCAGTACGGTGACTGGGATGCTGAAGAGCTCAGCCTCACATTGGGATCCAGGACCCAGCTGGTAAGTTTCCAGGTTGGAGAATATGGTTCTTTTCTCAGTGTCAAAGTAAAATATTGTTGTGCCAGGTTCTTAAATGAACCCAGTTCCAGGCATCTCACCTTAAAGATGTATAAACTGGAACAGGTTTGGGGGGGATAAGAAAGATACTCACCTGTGAAACTTGAAAAAGCTGTTTTGTGGCCCTGAGACTCTCAACATCTTCTAGTTGTGTTCTTGGCTGAGCATGTCTGGGAGTTAGAATCCAAAAACCTAACTTCTCCATGGTGTTTGATCAAGTGTATGGAAACTATATTCTCATCCCAAGATTTTTTTGCTACCTAAAATGGAGTCTGTAGATGCTTTCCATTTCCCTTAAGGTCTTAGCATACATAGCTTCCAACTGTTCCAATTTGACAGAGACAATCTTGATGAAACTCCATTGTCCCACTTTTCCCATTGTTTTTAAGTGCCCCAGTACTCTCTCCTTGTATTTTCCTACTTTGACTTCAGCTTACTTATATTGCTGTGGTGTAAAATGAGTTAAAAGTGCAAAGGTAATTGCAGTCAACTAACTCAGCAAGGGAGGGAGGAGTGGCTACAATTTTGCCCTCCTCATTAAATTCAGGCGAAAGCAACATGCTGCAGCCTTTCATCATTTCTGCATTCTGCCTCATTAATAACTTTTTCCCTTCTTGACAGTAATAATATTTTTAATTACTATTTCTTGCCTGTTTCTCCCCTTAGCTTGAAGCGTTACAACAGGGGTCCTCAAACTTTTTAAACAGAGGGCCAGGTCACAGTTCTTCAAACTGTTGGAGGGTCGGATTATAATTCGAAGAAGACATGAATGAATTCCTATGCACACTGCACATATCTTATTTGTAGTGCAAAAAAAACCACTTGAAAACAATACAATAGTTAAAATGAAGAACAATTTTTATAAATATAAACTTATTAGTATTTCAATGGGAAGTGTGGACCTTCTTTTGGCTGATGAGACAGGGTTATTGTTGTTGTGTGCTTTCAAGTCTGAAATGACTTGAAAGCACACAACAAGGGCTGAGCAAGGGCTGGGTAAATGACTTTGGAGGGCCATATCCTGCACCTGGGCCTTAGTTTGAGGACCCCTGCATTACAACATCGCTAAAACACATAATCGTTATATAAAATACACATATTAAAGTATATTTATACAAAATACATATATACATAGATACAGTGTTAAAATAGTTTAAAATTCATGATGAAAACTGGCTGGGTAGGTCTTCAGATGTGTTTTGAATTCAGACACATTGATAATACCACAATGCTCCTTGGTCACATGTATTTTGGTTTTAATGTTGGAAGGCATGTAATAAAGCCGTGTACATGGCCCCGACAAATTAATCAAGGCTATTGCTACAAAGCATTCATAACCTCTAACCTGGACTCACTAGATGGTCATGTGTGCATTTCTTCATTCTTTCAGGGAGGTTGCAAGGTAGCTGTGACGATCTTCCTCTATTTCCTGGCTACCAACCACTACTGGATCTTGGTGGAAGGCCTCTACCTCCACAGCTTGATCTTCATGGCTTTCCTTTCCAACAAAAACTACTTGTGGGCCCTTACGCTCATTGGGTGGGGTAAGCACAGTCCATTTTATTCCCTCTCCTGCCATCAACTTGCACAAGGATCCTCAAGCAAAACTATTGTGTGTTTCTGCATGGCAGTGTATTGGACTGGATGCCCTTGTGTTCTCTTCCAACCCTATGATTCTGTAGATGCTTAAGGTGTTAACATTACATTGTAGAGACACTGGGGATGGAGGCCAACCTGAATACTTGAAAGGGATCCCATCTCTTGCTACCATAGAAGTTTTCATCCCTTCTCCCATTTGTTGTCAATTGTCATCGAGTCGACTTCAACGTACGGCAACTCTCTGAATAAGAGAATGTATTGCAGTCTTTCACTTTTACTACTGCTTTCTATCTTAGCAAGCATTATTGTTTTATCTACTGTATAATGTCTTCTTATATGTCTAAAGTCTCATCAGATCCTTCCTCTAGCAGAGGATGAAAGTAACAACGTAACACATACATAGTGCACACCACTGGCCTTACATTTTTACCTACTGTTCCTTCAAGAGCTCACTGGAAACCCAGACCTCTTTCTGCTTGCTTTTGTTTTTCTTCCTGATTTGAGGGGTGCCTGCTGTCTTTGTGTCTGTCTGGGCCAGCGTAAGAGCATCTCTGGCTGATACACAGTACGTGGCTTCTTTACTTCTCTTATATACTGTTGTGAAGATTAAGAATGAAATTGCAAACTGGAAGGATAGGTTAATAAGCAGAGAGTATGTGAATTGCAGGAGATTGGAAGAATGACTTTTTGGGACTACAACTTCTAAAATTCCTGCAGAACTCAGGAACACAATACTCCACAAAAAGTACCTTTTCTGAGCTGTATCCATTCACTTATAGCAGTGGTTCCCAACCTGCGGTCCATAGAACATCAATGGTCTGCGGCCTCACCGTTACTACACTAGTTGTTATTATTATTATTATTATTATTATTATTATTATTAAACTTTATTTGTACCCCGCTAGCATCTCCCAAGGGATTCGATGCGGCTTACATCAGGCCGAAGCCCAGCACAACACAATACAACAATACAATTGAGAGCAACTGGTCTTGCGAAATACTGTACCAAACAGAACTACCCTCTTCTCTGAATGGAGTGGCAAAAGGCAATTGCTTAGTCCAGGCATGGGCAGACTTCAGCCCTAGGCTGTTAGGAATTGTGGGAATTGAAGTCCAAAACACCCGGAGGGCCAAAGTTTGCCTTTGACTGGCTTAGCCCATCCCAGGAGAACCTAAAAGAAGCACCAGCCTATTCTTTCCACCATGGAGCCACTTCTAACCATTTTTAAAGATTCAGTTTATTTATTTGGGCCAAGCAACTTCTGGCTATTTAAATGCCTGGGCAGGAAAATGGTGGTGGTAGCCAAGGATACTTGGCTCCGCGAGGCAGCACTGGTTCTTTCCCCTTTTTGCAGAATGACCCTAGGTTTATACATGGGTTGCATCCAAATCTATAATTTTGTACCTAAAACTTGATCTCAACATGCATTGTATCAACTTTTACTTCAGTATATATGGTAGTTATATATATATATATATATATATATATATATATATATATACATATATATACATACAGTTATATACAGAATATACAAAGACAACCACTATGTCTTTGTGTGATACGTGATGCTATTTTATGTGATGTGTTTAATAATGCTTAATGTTTTATCAGGGGAGGGTCAATTTTGATGTTTTATACTGGTTTTTATCAATGGCACTGAATTGTTGCCAACTCTGTGAATCACCCTGAGTCCCCTTCTGAGTTGAGAAGGGCAGTAGTATACATATACCTCAAATAAATAATAAATAATAGTTGTTAAGGCTGGGCTAATTTACATTCCCCAGAGCTGAGAAATACAAAAGTAACCAGTTTCTATGCTTGGACAATGCACAGTGACATGACGTAGTGGAAGGGCGCTTAGGACTACAAAGTTAAGCCTCAAAGATGACAAGCCAGGTACACTGTATGGATGGAACCTTTGCCTGTTTTTCAACTGACTGCAGCCCCACTTCATTAGGTGCTGGGACCTTAGTGCTGGAAGCGTGAAATGGATCTACCAGATTCCCATCTTAGCCGCAATTGTGGTAAGAAGTGCACAACAAATGGGCCGGGGAAGCTGGGAAGGACGCAATGATTTTCTTTGAGTCAGTTACTGGACAGATTGAAAACTAAAGAAGGCTTCTGTATCTTTAAGGGTTGTGTACAAGCATCCATTGCATTTTCCAGAATCTCACATCCCGCACTTGGTCATGGTGGCTGGGAATTTCAAATTTGATTCTTCCTGAGATTTATTTTTTTAATATGATTTTTTATTCTTCCTGAGTTTTATGATTTGACTCACATAGTTGTGGAAGGGTAGGTCCATTGTGGGTACATATTTTGATTCATTAAGAAGCAACGTCTTTTTCAGTAACTATAGAATGCCTTCCTAATAGAAATCATGCATAGCCTTGCCCCCTTTCTAAAGAATTATGGTTGCAACTTAGGTCCCTTCCACACTGCCCTATATCCCAGAATATCAAGGCAGAAAATCCCACAATATCTGCTTTGAACTGAGTTATCCGAGTCCATGCTGCCATATATTCCAGTTCAAAGCAGATAATGTGGGATTCTGGGATATTTATTTATTTATTTATTTATTTGGTACACTTGTATACCGCTAATATCTCAGCCTAAAACGGCGACTCATTGCGGTTTACAACGTTTAAAAACAACAATAATTCCGATTAAAAATATAAAACACATACATATACAATACGCAGTATTGGGCCACCAATACAGACCAATGCATCTCTTAGTTAAAATCATAATCCAATTTCGTTGTCTGTGATTGCCAGTCCTTGATCCAAAAACTTCATCGCATCGGATTAGCCGATCTTAGGGCTGTGTGGAAAGGCCCTAAGATTCCGAGAATCCCATCTCCAAATAGGCAAGGCAGATGAGAGGCTGAAGACAAAGTTTGTTTGGTCCGCCATCTGTTTGTCTGATTAGAGTTTATTTTCAGTTTTGATTGTATGTTGATTTCATATTGCAAGTTAAACAGCCATGTAAGTAGATAAATTATCTAAGCAAATAAAGATAAGGAATGTACTTAACTTTGACATTTCCACTGGCATGAAGAATGCCTGACTCAGTACCTTTGTATTGCTGGCAGGTGAACTTTTTCCTCTTCCTCAGTATTGTGAGAGTCCTTGCCTCAAAGCTATGGGAGCCAAATGCAGGGACGTTAGATCCCCGCCAGCAGTACAGGTATGTGGCACAAGGCTGCAGAAGCCAATTGCCTTCTAATGCTGCAGGAAATAGGGAAGTTCTCAGTGAAACTTGGAGACCAGTTGAAGATGCTGGTAATAATTTTGCATTGCCTAGTGCACTGGTTCCACAACCTGGATCCAAAGTTAGAGTATGACCCCTGTATCCACTGGGAGTACATTACTGGTCAGACTGGTTACCTGAAACCATGGAAATGACCCAATGGCATTAAAGTGCCCAATATCTGGTACTAATATAACATATAGTCACTCCAGAAATTCCTGGAGAAGTATCAATCTAGACTTTGCTGGGTTCTCCAGCGCAATGCCATAGTAACTCCTGGATGGAACCATGCCATCCAGGCATGTAGCCGGGAGGGGGGGGGGGGCTATAGGGGCTTCAGCCCCCCCCCCCCCAATACTGGTACATTATTTAAACTGTTTTATTAATATCATGATCTGACCACCATTCTCAATATATCCCATATGTATGGGGGTATCGGGGTAACGATACAAAAGGTTTGCTAGGGTAGACCCTCTTTCACCCAGATTCAGCCCCCCCCCCCCCCCCCAAATCAAAATCCTGGCTATGGACCTGACAGATTTAGAGGGACCCACAGATATGGGTCTCTCAATGGTGAGAAGTTCTGGGGGTTGTAGTCCAACATCTGGGGACTCAAGTTGGGTAATCATTTCTACTTTTGATCTTTCTCAAGCTTGTTTTTAGGAGATTAATTTTACCATTCCCTAGCTCCTGATAATAACATTATTTTTTCCAGAAAGCATAGTTTAAGACTTGCTTAAGTCCTCCTGGGAATCTTGAGGTGACCTGAAAATGGTCTTTTCCTTTCAGGAAGTTACTGAAATCCACTTTAGTCCTGATGCCACTCTTTGGTGTCCATTATGTGGTGTTCATGGCCATGCCATACACAGCCATCTCCAGCATCCTTTGGCAAGTACAGATGCACTATGAGATGCTCTTCAATTCTTTGCAGGTGGGTCCTGCTGGTGGAAGGGATATTTTGTCTTTGTTTTGCACTCTTGTGTCTTACATTATTCCTTTCTCTGAACAGGGTTTCTTTGTGGCTTTTATCTACTGCTTCTGCAATGGTGAGGTAAGATACTTCTCTTGAAGTAACAACATATATCTATAGATATGTATGAATACAGGAGTGCTTCTCTCTAGTACATGTAGATGTTCTTGTCTGTGAAAACATAAGGCACATCTTCTAGAGTTGTATTTCTTCTCTTTGATGCACACCTTATTTGACTGAAACTATTTAATATACAAAATGGATTATTTTATCCAGAACCCATACTAAGTTTACTTAGCCTGTTCACCTAATGATGCTGGAGTGAGTGACTGTTTTTTTCAGATTATTGGTTTTGGAGGACAGTTCCAAACAAACTGATTTGGTCTTTCAAGATATTTTTTTAGACCAGTTCTACACAAAAATCAAGCAACTTTGATAAATGGCTGTCCAGTTTTGACCAACAACAGTACCCCCTTTTTTACCAGGGTTTTTATGTGATTTTATGAAGTTGTGTTGTTTATTGTCTACTCATATGATTTGTTTTGCATTTGTTGTACTTTGCATGTCACACCTTGAGTGTTTTGTGAGCTGCCCAAGTCCCTCCGGGTGATGGTGGTGGGATATAAATAAAAGTTTATTATTATTAAACTCACATCTGCAAGCTCCAGGCCTCTTTCAACCCTGGTCAAATTCAGTCATTTTGTTCCACTCCAAGTAGCAAAAGTTCCGATATTCTTATTGTAAGGACAGATAACAGATGCAGTTCAGGAATGTATGTTGCATTTCATCATAATATACTTGCCTTCCCCCTCTTAGTTACTGTGGGTATGTGAGGGTGATGTTACACCTCTTACGTTTTATTTGATGAGCCCATCAGCCGTATCAAAAAGAGTGTTACATTAAAATGAAGGTAAACAAAGAATTAGGACAGAGGAGAAGAAAATGTGAGGAAGAGATGTACTGATCATCTTGAGCTATAACTACTGTATCTAGTCAGTTGCTAGAAGATGAAGTGACAATATTGTCCATGCTGCATTCTGTTTATGGTCTCTCTCTCTATCCCCAGGTGCAGGCAGAGATTAAGAAAGCTCGCTTCCGGAGAAACCTGGTCCTAGACATAAAGCAAAAGACCCGAGCTACCAGCACAGGAGGGAGCTACTACTATGGGGGACTCATGTCCCATGCCACCAACAGTGTCAGTCTGAGTATGGCTAGCTGGGGGATCGCCTCTGCGACAGCTATAGCTATGCCTCTGGGGGCCAAAAACTGGCTGGTGCATCTAGCTCCCACTGCTTCTGCAACTGAATACATCTCTGGCTCCTTTGTCCTGGATGGATTACCAAGGCAAGCAATGACACGGAAAGCTCATGTGGAGAATATCAGTGTTTTGGGAAACTGCTCCAGCTTGAAAGAAGAGTTAGAAACTATGCTATAAAGAGAACTTATGAACGTGATATTAGTGGACTAAGCTTAGATCCCTAAGCAAGTTGCAAGAAAATTATGAAGTCACGAGATAGTTGTCATTGGATTAGGAAGAATTACTATAATTCAGCTACCAAAATCATCATGAAAAACAGCCCAGAGTATTAGCTATCAAATTGGTTCATTGTAGATTTACATTTAGTCCTCCTGAATCCAGAATGGTGATACAAGCATGGTCTGATGAAGTAATAAATATCCACATATTTATTTTGTTTTGAGTGTAGGGCATATGCCATTTCTTTTACAAAGGAGGACATCTCTTCACATTCATCAATTTCAGCCTCCTTAGCAATAAGTGAGTTGTGGGAAAACTCTTTCTGCTATTGTTTCACTTACGTCAGGCTACAATTCAAAAGGGTTCATTTTAGAGCTACAGGAGGAAATGGGAAGATGAATCAACCAGTGCTTTGAACAGCAATTCCCACAGCTGTCAAGTTCAACTAGTAAGCAATGGGACTTATGTAAAAGCATTTTTCATTCTGACATCATGTGAGAAAAAAAACCACATTTAAGATAGCCATTTTCTTCTGTCAATAGATAGTGGCATTACATTATTGTTTGACTATTCAGTTTGCCCCAAACAGTCAAGAAGGTACCACTGAAAAGATGTATGTTTATTTCAAAGCATATTAAGTTGACAACCCTAATTCTGTGTTACAGATTTTTCAAAAAAGGGATCCAATGTCTAGTTTTCAGAGGGAGGGAAGCATATCTACACAATGGTGAAGGCTCTCACATTGTCTATTCCACAACACTCTGCTTCTCTCCTGCCCTCAATTAACATTAACTGTACTTAAAACAGTCACTTACAGAGCCACTGCATACCAGACCTCACAACCTCTGAGGATGCCTGCCATAGATGTTGGTGAAAGTCAGGAGATAATGCTACTGGAACATGGACATGTTGTTATTTGTTCAGTCGCTTCCAACTCTTTGTGGCCTCATGGACCAGGCCACACCAGAGCTCCCTGTTGGCCGTGGCCAACCCCAGCTCCTTTAAGGTCAAGCTAGTCACTTAAAGGATACCATTCATCCATCTTGACCTTGGTCGGCCCTTCTTCCCTTTTCCTTCCATTTTCCCCAGCATCATCATCTTCTAGAAGCTTTTCTGTCTTCTCATTATGTGGCAAAATACTTGATCTTTGCCTCTAATATCCTTCCCTTCACTGAACAGCCGGGCATTATTTCCTGGAGTATGGACTAGTTTGATCTTCTTGTGGTCCAAGGCACTCTCAGAATTTTCTTCCAACACTACAATTCAAAAGCGTCTATCTTCCTTCGCTTAGCCTTCCTAGTGGTCCATACAACACGTAAAACTCAAAGCAACCCGCTGCATATTTCTTCTAATGGTGATGTTACAACAGAAATTTTACAGTATCTAAATCTTGACAGCATCAAACAAGGTTTGGAAGAATTTCTCTGAAAATTACTCCTAACGTCAAAGAAAATGATCCTTTAATATGTCATTCAAAAAGCAACTGTTTGTTCCGATTCCAACAGGGACCACACAAGTGACAAGTTTAAGCTTTCAAATAAGGCAGACTTTGATTTGGTATCTTCAAAAATATGAAATCTCTTTTCTTTAAGGTTATACGTACATATTGCTAGCCCTCTGGCAGTTGGAAATACAGAGCTGCTGCTTTGATATCGGAAAATGGTGCTGAGAGAAGGTGAGTTAAAGTGGCAGTTACACGGGAAACATAATGCTTCAACTATATTGTGTGAAAAAGCCCTCAATATGGCAAGATCTTTTTGTAGTGCAAAACTCACTTGGGGGGGGGGGGGGAGCAGCCAAAAAAAAAGACACATTCTAGACAGTTGTCCTAATAATAAAACATTTACTAGAAGAGAAAGTGGAAAGTAAAGTAAATGGCATGTCTCGGAATCTTGACACAACTTTTAAGTATTTCATCATAAAAATGAAAGCGAAAACAGAGCTATTTTAGGCAAACAAGATTTTTTCTACCACTCTGGTAAAAAGAGAAAAAATCCGAATCGGATTAAAAAGCCCAAGAACACACATTTGAGAAAAACAAAATCAAAACATTTTTACATTAGCTTTTTCTTTCCAGAAGTTTGCAACCAGTATGGAAAGAGCAGCTTGCTTTTCCACGCTTTTAGCATCATTGTATGTACACACCTCTTCAGCAGCCAGTCCCACACCTAACCAGTTTAAAACCTTCCTGGGTCGGCCCCCAAAATCACAATAACCTGATACTATATACAAAAGTCTCTACCCTCAGCGAGTTTTACTCTGGGACTGTGGGGTTAACTTCTAGAACATTCACAACTACACAAGAGTCCTAGTAATGCTGTTGAGAGAATCGATTTATATTGTTCTTGCTGCCTCAAGAACCCCATGACTCCACTACCTTTTTCTGTTCCCTGCATATTTAAAGTAGCTCTATGAACACATATGTTGAACTTAAATTGAAATTGGATCACCTTGGAGCCACAAGAACTTCCATTTTAAGAAAAATGCAATTTCGCTAAGTTTTGCTGAACATTTTCCCACGACAAGGAACTACTCAAGATGGCATGGTGTAAAAAAGCAGATTACTGTGGAGGTCTGCCATCTTAACCTTGAAACTGTGCATACCATGCTATTCATGAGTAATAGGAACCCCTTAGCTCCAGCCAAATCCCTTGTCGGTGGGGTAACAATGGAAGGAAATGTAAGCAATATTGACTGCAAGTTTGTATGCTTGTTGCCTCCAACACCCCAAAATATCCTCTCTCTCTGCACGCCATATCAAGGCAGAAGGAAGAATGAAGTAAATGATCGAACATTTTGCCTCTCTTCTCTGCCTTGCCTGCTGACAACACAAAAATAGGGATTTCTCCTGAAATATCAACTAGAAGGGGTAAACCAGCAACTAGGACAGTTTTGAAACACTTTTTCCATGCAGGGCCCAAAGTTCTGTGTAGATGGGCTAGTTCACCTGACACTTCCTGACCCCCTGCTGTTCTAAGGACTGCCATTTTTCTCTCCTGTATCATTTGCTTGCAATGAACACCAGAGCCATCCGTCCTAACATCTTCTCCTATGATACTGTTCATGCTACAACTGCAGTGTACATGCCAAATAATACAAATGGGAATCAAGCATGTACATTGAGTGCCACTGTGATCAGTAGAAAATGGTGCAGAAACACTTGAGGCCTTGGGGATGAAAAAGGGGCAACTGGTCATCTATTGGTAAAGGGGGGAAGTGTTAACTCAAGTCCACACTGAAATGAATAAAACAAATTGCTGAAACCCTATCTGGACATACTCAGTTTAAAAGGAAACACGCACAAAAACATTTGGGGTCTTGCTAAAGCGGACCAGTCTGCTGGAACCCCCTTGAGGTGGACGGATATTTAAAAGGCGGAGCAGAGCAAAATTCCATAAAAGGGAATGCTTTCCTGTTGACCACAGCACAACACTGACGTGCCAATGAAGTATAGTTGTTTGCAAATGCACCAGCCAAGGCTTGGTTGGGGATTGCTGCTGTTTGTCGTTGTTCTTCTCAACAGTATTTGTTGGTAGAGAGATTCCTCGCAGAGATCGAGAGGGGCAGGCACCTTGCCGTTCAGTTGGGAGCCTGGGCTCTTAGCTGTCCCATCGACTCTTCTTGCGCTTTGGAGGTTCGGGAACTGCAAAACCATCGGTCTTGCTGTTGTCCCTGTTGTTACCCTCTTTCTTGCTCTCGCTATTCCGATTCTCGCTGTTCCTGCTTTCGCCACTGTTCCGGCTGTCCCCGTTGTTCCGGTTTTCCCCATGGCGACTACTGGCACTGTTCCCACCACTAGAATGCCTGCTTTCACCGTGACGGTGGCCGTCTCCGTGGCGGTTTTCTCCATGGCGATAACCTTCCCCGTGGCGTTGGCTCTCGCCATGGCGGCCACCACCTTCCCCATGGCGTTGGCCATCACTATGGCGACCGCCGCCGCGATTCTCGTTGTACCTCTCCCTACCTCCACTGTTGCCTTCTTTGCCACTGTTGTTGACATTCACACTGTTGAACCCTTGAACTCCGGCACTTGGGAAGTTGGGGACGCTGCTTAAGTTTCCACTGCTGGTGAAGCCAGGTATACCCTTTGCCATTCCTGTTGGGCTCATGGGACTGTCAGATTTTGCCGAATTCTGTTGTGCTGAATTGGTTGGCACTGAGTTTAAGCTGCCAGCACTGGTCCACCCACTGGCCCCTGCAGATGAGCTGCCTGTCTTTTGGTTGCTAAAGCTGGCAGCAACAAAATGACTCTTATACTGAGACTATAAGAGAGAGAGAGAGAGAGAGAGAGAGAGAGAGAGAGAGAGAGAAGAATTTTTTAAAAAAATTCCAAGCAATATACGCCTCTTTTAGTTCCCCCATCGCTCCTTTTTTTTCAGGAATATCAGAAACTGTCAAGAATCGGAAATCTATCAGCTGGAGACAATGGAAGACTTAACTGCTTTAGAGATATATCCCGTGTTCAGGGAGAATATAAATTTGCTATTTTTCAGAAAGGGAAGAAATGTCTCCCAGAACAGCTATAGCCCTTTTGGTCTTTTGTTTACTTCTTGCAACCACTTGGCTGATTTTTTACAGTACAAATCTTGGCATGCAAGCATCTCCAGCATGACAGCATTTCTTCCCTTGCGATCTCTGTGTATAAGATATGCAAAGGACAAACTTGAATTTCAGTCATTCCTCTTGTTGGAAAAACATCAATGGCTCTTATCACTGGCCAATATAAATCCTTACTGAATAATCTGTGCCAGTCAACACAGAAATTCAAAGAGTTCTCTCAAGTTGATTTACTGAGCTCACAAGGAACTATGAAATAGATCAAGGGGGATGAATTAACCTCCCAAGTGCTTTTACTCAGTTATTGCTATGTGGATGTGGACTACCCTTCAGACTAATTTTGTGGGGGGGGGGGGGATACTGGGCTGGCCCCAGTCCCACTTCCATCTCTCTAATAAGAACTACTTTTGTTTGACAAGACTCTTTTTCTAACATGAGCTGGAAGTAAATTTCATGGCCAGGGTGAGGCACAAGTCTTGGTTTTAAAAGGGTGACAGAAGTCCAAATTCAGACTGTTATACTAACCTGAAATGCGGCCTTCATGGCAGACAGCCTGTCTCCCATTGCTCCCGAGGATGGTTTATATGCCTCATAATTGACCATGACATTATTGCTTCCACGATCCTGTTGAGAATAAAGATGCTGGCAGTAAGTATGGTCCACATTAGTCTGCATGCCTGTACCTGAGGTCAGATGCCACAGAAATCAGTAGGGCTTACTTCTGAATGGATGTACATATATCCTTGGTAATATGTACTTACCACACTTTCCGATCCAAGGCCAGGTCGCTCACGGTATCCCAGGCCACCACCACCAATGTTTAGCTTCTTGCCCTTCCCTCCCTTGAAACGTGATTTCCGGAACCAAGCGTTCTGACAGAAAGATGATACTAGCATTATGGTGTGAACATTTATTGTGCTTCAGCTGAGCAATTCTAGACAGAAGCATTAGGGACAGATTTACAAAAGGAAAGTCAAGAATATATAACCAGATGGGAAGGGGAGTATAATTATTAAGTTACAACACAATATGCCCTCCATGTCTGCAGGTTATTTATTCACGGATTCAAACATCTGAAGCTTGAATATATAATATATAATCCCAAAAGCAAACATCAATGTTGTCATTTTATATAAGTGACACCATTTTACTATGCTGTTGTACATAATGGGACTTGGGCATCCACAGAGTAGATATTAAGGGACTGCTGTATTTACCAAAGAAAGCTGCGGGGGGAAATCTCGGAATATAGCACAGCAGGTTAACTGCCAGCTGCAGTAAATCTTGCCAACCAAAAGGTTGATAGTTCGAAGACCGGGTCAGGGTGAGCTCCTGGCCTTTAGTCCTGCTTCTGCCTACCTAGCAGTTTTTAAAACAGTAATGTGAGTAGATAAATAGGCACTGCTTAAGCAGGGAAATATTTAAGGCACCCATAAGGAAATGCCAAAAAAATGCTGGCGATTCGATGAAGGAGGAAGTTTAAGAACAAAGCTCTTTGACAGGGAAAATGAAGCAACAGCACCTTCCCATGGCCAGAACTGAGCACAGCCTCCACGATGCAGAAGATAGGAAAGCCTATATACACTTCTATCTATGTACAGTTGTGTGTCTTGTCAGTGTATAACGACATTGAACGTTTGCCGTATATGTGTTCTGTGATCCGCTCTGAGTCCCCTTCGGGGTGAGAAGGGTGGAATATAAATACTGTGAATAAATAATCAATAAATCCCAAAGGAAGCGATTCCATTTTAATGATGCAGAAAGGGAGGCAAAAATCTCATGTGTGAGATGAGAAAAATCTACAACCCCTTAATTTAAATTGTTTCTTGTCTACGTCTCCCACATGTCATAACCAGACCAAAAGCTTCTCCCCAACATCTTTCCAGTAATGATACAATTCCCCAAGTTGGCAAAGTCCTTACTATACCCCACATTATTCAAGTGGTTCTGTAGTATACTTTTCCAAATGTTGTTCAAGTTTATTTCCCAGGGCCTTTCCACACAGCCCTATATCCCAGAATCTCAAGGCAGAAATTCCCACAATATCTGTTTGAACTGGGTTATCTGAGTCTGCACTCAGATAATGTGGGATGTCCTGGCTTGAGATTGTGGGATATAAGGCTGTGTGGAAGGGGCCCCAGTTATGTGAACTAAAGTCCATTTAGAGGCCTACATAATTTCCATCCATGAGGTAGGTGGTTCACAATTATTTCTATGTAAAGATGAGCAAAGAGAGGCTGAACAAGAACTTGCCCAAAGCCATAAATATATGGCAGGCATTAGCCTAAAACTAAAGAGTGCAGATCCAAACTACAGCTCTGCCACATAACTATGCTGCCTCAGATCATCTATTCTACATTCCTTCCTAGCTCCCCAACTCAAGTAGAGAAAAGAATGCACTGGAAACAGCAACAAAGCTTATTTTAAAGTTCATGTTAAATTTCTCACAGGCAATGTTTATGTTCTACAATCTCAACTGACATATGTGCAAGCCATCTCTTTCAGGCAAAGAACAAGCGGAGACAACTTTTTACCACTAGTCAAGATTACCTGCATGGCCAAATCCAAGAGTTCTTTGGAAACATGCTGATTGGCCCCTTCCAAATTCCGAACAAGGTCTCCAGCAAAATTGCTGTCCTTGTGAGTCAGTAAAGTGTAGGCCACACCCTTCTCCCCAGCTCTGCCAGTACGACCAATGCGGTGGGTGTGGGTATCGATGTCACGAGCCACATCATAATTGATCACAGTCTTGATAGAAGGAATATCCAAACCACGAGCTGAAGGCGAGAACATGTGGGTCAAGGGCAGGTGGAGGTGGAGTTCAGATACATCAGGCATGGCCAAACTTCGGTCCTCCAGGTGTTTTGGACTTCAACTCCCACAATTCCTAACAGAAGTTTGCCCATGCCTGAGATACATTCACTGCAATTCTCAGACACTAAAACCAACAAATACTTATCCCTAAGTGCATTTTGCCTTTTATCAATCCTTTGTGGCTTGAGTTAAATTTAGTCTATTCAAACTGTTATTTTCATTCTATGACTTTCAACTTTAAAGAAATTTCAATTAACACTTGAAAGCAATTATGTTATCCTAGACATTTTCTGTTCAGGCCAATTAATGGCTAATGCTTTGATTATAGTATGGTTCCAAAATGAAAAATTCTTTCTGGACAGAACATATGTCTTGTTGCATTGGTTTCTATTTATGCTAACAAGAATGTTGGCTTCCACAGTGGAGCAAGGGAACAATAAGAAGTACTTAAATTTAAAGCAGAAAGGTGGCAAAGCAGTTAAGCCTATATCTACTCAACACAAAAGACATTCGGCACTTTTCATACTATGGTATATGCAAAGGACATTAGGATGAATGGATGGCACAAGGGGCAATACAGCTTACAGGGAGAAAGTAAAAGCTGTGATTTAAGAAATAACTTCCAGATCTGTTAAGCCTGGCCATGCTCTCTTACCTGCGACGTCGGTGGCAACTAGAACTGGGAAGGCCCCCTTCTTGAAATCTGAGATGACCTTGTTTCTTTCACTCTGGTCCATGTCACCGTGCAGCAGACCCAGGCTGTGCCCTTCTTGTTTAAGGTTATTGGCCAGTTCCTCTGCATTTGCCTTCTTGGTGACAAAGAGCAGGACGCTCCCTGAAGAGGTGAATTCCACTAGGCGGCTCGTTAGCCAGTTCCACTTGTTGGGACCAGAAGCAAAGATCTCCACAATTTGAGTGATATCTTCATTGGCCTGTTGTACAAGAAGAAGTCAGATACAGGCCAAAATAAGGTCATTAGAATTTAGCAATGATAAAGAAAATGCCTTCACACAAGAGCAGAGCAAGGGGTAGTCATCCCATGTACATCCAGATGTCTCTCTATTTGTATCTTTCCACACTATTATTTCTATTAAAAAGGAGGAACATAACAATATTACCTCTCCAATATCTCCTTGAACCACTCGAATTGGGTCAATCAGAATGTCTCTTGCCAGTTTCTCAATCTTCTTCCGAAAGGTTGCACTGAATAGTAGAGCTGTTAAGCCAGGAAAGCTGTGCTTAATTTATATATACAGAGGTAAGCTGGAATACATGTTAACCAAAAAAACAAACTATACCATCCACAGTAATCCAGTGCCCCTGGAATTCAGACACATAGGAATTGTCAAGAGTGATTCAATGGCATAGGATACTTTACAGAATTTCAGAGGACCTCTAATCTCAAATAATCCCACATAAAATGCATGATATACTATCCTGTTGAGCTTATTAACAAAAGACCCTCCCCACAAATGTACAGCAGAGTAACTTATCAGCAGTAGCGTGACCCAGCACCAGTAGTTCAAAGTGATAAAAAGAACAAAAACACACAGACCAATGTTTTCTCTTCCATAGGAGGCTTTTCTTTGTAGTAAAACAATATGGTTGCACTATTTACAAGGTTTCCATAACACAAATAAAGAAATACATGGTAGCTTTACACGCAGCAGCCTTCACACTGGGGCTTTCTCACACAAGGCTTCTCTCACACAGAGCTTTACCTCAAACTCCTCAGGACAACACTAGCTTTGGTGTTGTTAACAGGCCTCGCCCTACTCACTCTCAGGACAACACTAGCTTTGGCCCATTGACTCCTACAGGCTTCAGTCTATTAACTCTTTTAGTGCTTGACTCACATTTTTGTAATTAAAAGTACCTGGTTAATGTTTAATATTTCTGACAAAATTCAGAGGCACTCTAATTTCAAATAAGCTCACATAAAATGCAAGATGTACTATCTCACTGTTGATGGCAATGGCCTCTGGTGCATCTAGCATCAAGTCCCATCTTAAATTACTCCTGGCTTCCTACTTTCTTTGCAGCAGAAGAATATTTGAAGATAATGAGCTAACAAAAAGAGATAAGGAAGATGAAGAAGCAGTGATCTGGCATGCTTTTTAGAATACAAAAATCCAGGAAAGGTGAAAATTTGGAGGGAGAAAAGGGAATTTTCTTCTTTAATTAGAAGAGTGTGCCAAGATACTTAATATGTCGCATAATTTCCCAATGAGTAAATCTAGGCATTGAAGATAGAACATGGGACAACACAGAAACCCTAACTTCAACGTTACAAGGTAGATTTTAAGATGTTGCATCTTGAGGAAGTCCATACTCACTCTGCCTTTCAGGACGCACGTGGCTGGCTACTGATCGGACTTGGTATTCTGGATGAGGAAAAAAACAGAGTCCAATTTGCTATGATAAACACTGAAATGCAGCTACAGGAGAAATCTAGGGACAATCCCCTCCTCCGGATACCAGAATCAGTGGATACCCATTATACACAATGGCATACTAAAATATTTTCCCTTACATAAAATGGCAAAATGAAGATGTACTTTTGGGATTTTTAAGGATTTTTTCAAGCCGTGGATGGTTGAATCCGCAATATAGAGAGCAGGCTATATTTTAGGATAAATCCTTCTGTGAAACACAGAACTAATCAAGGAATTAACATAAGTAGCTCTTGTAAATGACATTAATACTTTGAAATGTTAAGATTGGGACACTTAAAAAAACATGCATAAGAAACATAGAACGGCTAGATTATGCAACTAATCTACGTATATTAGACTGTTGTTATGATACATCTTAAACATTGTTGTCAGCCATTTTTAATGTAATATCTCATAATTTGTTTTTAGGGTGTACATTTTCTGTTGCTACTCTCAATTATTTTGTATTATTTTGATGTGTCTCTACCTACTTTGAGCCATTGAATGATTGTCTTTTTATGTGTAAACTGCCCTGAGTCCTTCTGGGGAAAGAGGGCGATCTAGAAATATATTACTATTATTATTATTATTGTTGTTGTTGTTGTTGTTATTATTATTATTATTATTATTATTATTAGAATTTTCACAGCTAATAATGATTTATTAGCTAGCATTACTTTGTAAGGGCCTGAATTTGCTTTCTATTTTTCAAAAGCCAACAATAAGCAATACCAAAGTTTAGACGATAAAGATATGACACTTAATCCTTAATCTCAAATTACTGAAATATAAAGATGGATTTTCTTTTCACTGGTATCCAAACCCAGAATATACTCTGATATCAGGGGAAAATCAGTGACATGAATGGGAATTCTTAGGCCCTTTCCTCACAGTTGAATCAAATCCCACATCATCTGCTCTGAACTCGAATATAAGACAGTGTAGACTCAGAAAACCCAGGTCAAAGCTGATATTGTGGAATTTTCTGTTTTAATAATCTGGGTTATATGGCTGTGTGGAAGGGCCCTATGTCACAACTTAATTACATACCATTGATTTTTATAATCATCTCCTGATAGGACTAATGTTGTTTGGTTGTTGCATGCCTTCAAGTCACTTCCGATTTATGGCAACCCCAAGGTAAACCTATCACTGGGTTTTCCTGGCAGGATTTGTTTAGAGGGGTTTGCCTTTGCCTCCCTTTGAGATTGAGTGAGAGTGATTTGCCCAATGACATCCAGTGGCTAAAAGGAATTTAAACCCTGATCTCTATAGTCATAAACCAAAACTCAAACCACTGCCCCATGCTGTTGAACTTCCTTTTGAAACAGTATATATCCTTGTGCCCATTTTGGGCCCGGGTGATTATTGTTATGAGGAGCATTCTATATCTCGGGGATGTGGGAGAAAGTGACTTTTTCCTTTCCTCACGCAATACAATAATGTTCAATTATATTTAGGAGAACAATGGCTCATCCAGTAAAAAAAAAGAAAAAAGGAAGCAGCTCACTCATTCCTCAACCCATAAATATTCACAGGAGATATTGCCTCCTGTCTATGCTCAACATAATCAATAAATTAGGAAAGCACCTTCTCCAAGGCAGACAGTTTTCTAGGACTATACAGCTTTCCCCTTGTTTGTAATGAACAGATGACATTTCTGTATTCCATGCCACCTTGGAGCCTGCTATCATTATACCCCACTACATATGTTGGGCATTAAGTAAATTACAGAGTACCACACACTTTAAAAAAAATCTTCCCTGACCACAAAATTCTTACTTGAAAAAGAAAGCTTTTCTGAAAACACTTCTGTCTGGATTTTGACAGAAAGGAAGTTGCAATGGCTGGGAGCGGTCACCAAATCTATCCTTGTATTGACTTTTACAGGGCCATCTGGAGCTCCTTGCTACTGAGAAGTCTTTCTTTGCTAACCACAAATATCATAAGAGGATACATGTCACAGCCCGATAGCAATGTTCACAGCCCTAAGAGGCATGTTTAGATTTTCATTCTTTTTTTTATGTCCCAATATGTTGCTACTGTTTATTATGTCAAACCATTTCCTTTCCTCCCTACTAGCTATTTTGCCACATGCAAACAAATCCTCCCTTAATACTCACCATGTCATCAAAAATATCCCATATGTTTATGTAAGGCTGCAGTAAATCAATGCTGAACTAACAGTTGAGAAAGGCCCGTTTTAACTTTCACTACGAATGCCCAAGGCACACAGCAATTCCAGAAGATGACATGAAGCTGAGGAGTATGAATCAATTTTGTGAAATAATTATAAATCCATGATTACTAGGTACATACCAAATCCCATGTCAAACATTCGGTCAGCTTCATCAAACACAAGGTAGGTGACTCTCTGAAGGTTTGTTGCTTTCTTTTTCACGTGATCAATCAACCGGCCCTGAATGGAAATATGTAACACACCTCATCATCACAGCAAATTTCAACAGACTAATCCAACCTGCAATTTTCTAATTCTTATAAAATAACGAGCCTGGATCAATGAAGTCAATATCTGAGAACTAATCACAGGAAATTATCTACTTTCAAAGAAAAGAAAAGATGGTTCCCATTTCCCACATGATAGCCAAAGCAGCCATGTAAAATACTCACTGGAGTACAGACAACAATTTCTGCCCCTTCTTGCAAAGCCTTGGCCTGTTCCCACATGCTTCCTCCACCATACACAGCTACCGAACGTAGGTTGTAGGCCTTCCCAAAACGTTTGCATTCTGCATGGATCTAAAAGCAGGTGGATGAAGGAACATGAATAGCATATACCATGACTGAAAACAGGAAAAAGCTTCCCATTACTTCAAAGAATCTGAAGCCAAAGTCAGGAGCAAATGAAATCTACAGATCTTCAATTTCTGGTAATTTATCATCCAGGCAAATTTTAGTATCTTTGTTTAATTCTAACCAGCACTGCATATTAAGGTTGTGGGAGCATTTTTGTACAAGGAGGGGCCTAGGGCCACAAAAGGAGGTGAGTCATATAGGATTTGTGGGTTGCACTTCATCCAGCCCTGATTACATAAACACTATAGATTCAATGGATTTACTTTGGCTGGGACTAGTAAATCGACATGGGTCTCTTGATTCTCAGTCTGTATTCCCTAGAAAACATAGCAAATCACTTTCACAGCCTTTCTATTTGGTTTGGTCATAGGTGATCAAGGAATTTAAGGTGGATTTTCATAGAAATTAAGGGCCCCCTGATGGTGCAGCAGGTTGAACTGTGGAGCGGCTGAACTTGCTGACTGAAAGGTTGATGGTTCAAATCCGGTGAGCAGGGTGAACTCCCACTGTTAGGCCCAGCTTCTGCCAAACTTCACATGTAAATGTGAATGGATCAATAGGTACTGCTTCTGCAGGAAGGTAACTGCACTCCATGCAGCCATGCTGGCCACATGACCTTGGAGGTGTCTATGGACAATGCCGACTCTTCGGCTAAGAAATGGAGATGAGCACCACTCCTAGAGTCGGACACGACTAGACTTAATGTCAGGGGAAACCTTTATCTTTACCATTCATAGAAATTAATTTTCTTTTTCCTATAGTGAACATTAACTGGAGGTTTCAACAAAGGATTGCATGTAGAATGAGCCACCACATATGAACAGTCTGTTCCAAATCAATATTAATTTTCCTCTACCCAAATGTAAAAATGTAAAAAGAGTCTACCTGCTGGCACAGCTCTCTGGTTGGACAAACAATCACTGCAATGGGACCATCTCCTGGTTCCAGTTCCTTCTGATCCATGATGTGAATCAACATTGGCCAAATGAAAGCAGCAGTCTTCCCACTTCCAGTCTTTGCAATACCAATCATGTCTCTGCCACTCAATGCCACTGGGATGCCCTACAGAAGAAGCAATGTACCCCGTGCTTTAAGCCCAAATCTCCAAAATACAATTAACAACATTCAACTGTACCTAGGGAATGGATTTTAAAATATTAAGTCCATTAAAATGTCAACATTGTACCCTGTTACCAAAAATTTCATTTAAATCGACTTGTAAGGATCCTGGAAATACATAGATTTTTCATAAATAGTTAAATATAGGACATTAATTCATCTTGTAAAGGTGTAAAGCAGTTTTAAAGGCCAATGACTACTTCTTCTATGTGTAAACTCAGAATCATAGAATCATGGAGTTGGAAGAGACCTCATGGGCCATCCTGCCACGAAGCAGGAAAATTACATTCAAGGCACCGCCCACCCCTGACAAATGGCCATCCAACCTGTTTAAAAGCCTCCAAAGAAGCAGCTTCCACCACCCTCCAGGGTAGAGTTGCACTGCTGAACAACTCTCACAGGACTGCTACCGAGCCAGGAGTCCCACATTCTGTATCTTTGCATTTCATTTTTTCTGCCTAAGTGGAGTATCTTGCATTTGTCTCTGTTGAACTTAATTTTGTTGGTTTTGGCCAATCTCTCTGCACCCACCCTTTCCACCTTCCATAAAGATCTGAAAACTTGGATGTTCTAATGTGCCTTTGAGTAATTGGTTCATCAGCTGACGTGGCCCTTCTAGCCCTAATTTAATCATCTGACTTTTGCACTTTACTACCAGCCCCGCCCTGAAGTTGCATTGCACAAGCCCTTGCCTCACCCAGCTCTGAACACACCCACTGTGCTTGGCTTATGGTTGTTGATGGTTTATGGTTTTATGATTTTTGTATAGTTTTGGGGGTTTTTTTGTAATGCAATGTATTTTACTATGCTATATTTAATTTTGTTGTTGGGCTTAGTCCCCATGTAAGCTGCCCCGAGTCCCTTCGGGGAGATGGTGGCAGAAAAGAGTAATAAAGTTATTATTATTATTATTATTATTATCTGTTAAGATCGTTTTGAATTCTGCTCCTGTCTTCTGGAGTAATATACAAGTTGGATAGCAAGTTTGATGTGGCATTTGGAACAGAAAAGGTGAAAGGAAGAACACATTTCACAAATGGAAGACTCACCTGGCATTGGATAGGGGTGGGCTGAGTATATTCTGATTTTCTAATCTGGTGCATCAGTTGTTCATCAAAACCAAAATGAGCAAAGCTGCTGCCTGGCCTTGGAGGAGCAGCTCCAGAGACCTGGGAAAATAGAGAGGAAATATATATACATCATAGCCTCCACACTTGAAAGAAAGTGAAACATTTGACAGAGAGAATTTTAAGGTATGCACAGATATACAGACAATATGAAATTAGACTTCACCCAGTCACATCCTTGAAACTGCTTAATGAAGTAAAAATAGCATTAAAATATAAGGGAAATTGATCTGTGTGTGTGGGTAGTAATCCAATAATGTTATTTTTGGATTACTACCCACAATCGCAGATCAATTTTCCTTATATTTTATTGAACACTCCTTTCAATAAATGTAACGAATGTACTTAAATGAACAACGAAGAGTGAAATGCCCAAGTCATCAGAAGACACATACTGAGAGGAGAAAGAGTTGTGGCACTGAATGGACTGGTAGTGCAATGAACACAGACTGGTAGTGCAATTAACAATTAACATATTTCTTCAAATGAATCAGCTGCACAGAAATCATATCCCTATGTACAGGTCTTTTCACATGCAAGTCAAAGGCCATATACAATGACAACATTAGGGAGTATATATTTGAAGGTGGAACGACCACAGAATCCCAGGGAGGGGAAAATGAATCTAAAAGAGGGCCAGAACTATTCCTCTGTCAACAGTCCACATGAAGAAAGATATAGTTGGCCCTCAGTATCCACAGATTTTATCATCCAAGGCTTGAAAATATTTTAAGTCCAAGTAGTAAACACTGGTTTTGCAATTTTATACAAGGATCACAATTTTATTATGCCATTGGATATAATGAGATGTGAGCACCATGGCTTTTGGTATTCATGGGATATTCTGCAACCAAATCCCAGTGGACATACTGTGCATGGTGCATTGAAAGTAATGCACTACCATAGCCAAGCAACAATTTGCCTGCAACCCCCCAGCCCTTTTCCCCATGTTCACAAGTTTTACAATTATCTTTATTGATCCTTGAACTGCAGACCTTCTTCCAAAACCTTCTCAAGGTGTGCTTTTCAGAAAATACTCTCTGTGTATCACAGCAAAACCATTACTTTTTCTCTCTCTTTTGAATTGCCATTCTAGAAGTTTAACATACCTGTCTCTCATTTTATTATAACCTCACTTATTGTTTCTGTGTAAGTTTCAGCACTCAAATAGGGGCCTCTTTTGTTTTCATCTTACCCTGAGATTGAGCTTGTGGCGCAGTTCCACCACTTGCTGTGGAGTGAGACTGGTGATCTCTTCATGTTCTTCGTGGAAATTCTTCTCAAACGGTGGATATTCAATCTGCAGACCAATGAGTTACAGTCAGAGAAAATCACCACCTAATCTCCTAAACACTGACTTTTGCTTCTGTCTGAACTTCTCCAATGTCATGGAATGATCACATATATTCCCTGTTCAAAAATTTGTTACCATCATGTAAATCAAAGCAGTAACATGTTCATGGAAAAACATTTTGACTTACACAAAATCATGCATATTTGTTTAGATTTCCACATTCCCACCTTAGAGGCTTGGTGTAATGAACACACTGAATGACAGAAGACATATAATGACATATAATGAAGCTGATTTCCTCCTATCTCACTTTATTCAGTACATTACTATTGGCCTTTAGGAGAACTTAGAGGTGATGCTATCTTACTGACAGGAGAACCTCCCTTACCTCTGAATGATCAATAGGAGGAAGAGGGTCAATTATTTTTTTGGATGGTGCTATTGGGTTGCCATCACTGTCATATTCCAAGTTATCCTCCTCCTCTTCTGGAACCACACCAGCATTGGGGTTTTCTGCCATGTAGCGGAAATAAGCTTCCTGCAGCAAAACAGAAAAGTATAACTGCATTCAAATGTCAAAGGGAGCAAAATGCTACTACACTTTTCCATTAAGTATTAGCCACAGTAGGTCAATTACTTATTATAATGCCTATTCAAAAATGACCAGCAAAGCTCTTCCTAACAGTAATCATTTGTACTGCTTGCAATAAAAAGAAATTACGCCTGACCCTTGCAGCAAACCTCAAATGTCACAATATGATAGTTGAAAGAACTGAGCATATCACCCTCAAATTTCAGGTAACACCACAAGGCTGCTTTCAATAATGATAAAGTGACAGGACTTCAATGGTTAAGTCCTGTCACTTTGCCTATTCATCAATATCAAATGGGTATCAAAACCCATTTCCCTAGCCTCAGTTTTAGGGATGATTGGTAATGTGTACTCAGAAATGAAAGAAAAGAGACTACACCTAAACATTAAGATGGGCTTTGGTATAATGGACTGCCTCAGAGGGTGGTGAACTCACCATCTTTGAGGAACTTTAAACAGAGGCTATATGGGCACAGTTCAGAAATGCTTATATGTTTCCCCCTAGCAGGAGGATGGACTAGATGACCAATGTGGTTCTTTCCAACTTGTAAAGTTCTATAAAAAGAGAATCACTTCACAAATGCCCATATTTAGTCTCACTTTCTTTTTGATTTCACATTTAATCCAACTTCAGGAAGGATTTTGATGTGGCTTCTTGGTCACCGGTTTGTTGCAAATACCATTAATTTCCAGGCAAGCAAACGGGAAATTGCCAAATTGAAAAAGAGCAGATTTCTTTTAAAGAATCAACATGCCACAGTGACTAAAACATAAGTGAGCAGGCAGAATGGTATCTTTGGTGGACTTACCTGCATTCCTTTTACTACCAAGTTGTCATTTCCCTCAAACATATTCTTATAACACCAGATTATAAAACACGTCCTATAAAAGGCATGTATATTTTAAAAGGAGAGTTATTTCAAACTAAAAGGGGGTTGATTGAGAAACTGGATCGCATCTGCAGGCAAACCATATTGAAACAAAGGAAATAAAAGGTGAAACTGGTTTTCAATGTTATCTCAGCTGCAAATGATTCTTGCCTGATCCACAGGACCATAATAAGAATAATTTGCATCTCTCAGATGTGAAAATAATGAAACCTTCCTCCTTTTTGTCTATCTTTAGAAATCCTAAAAAGAATTTTCACTCAGATTTTAAGAACTCAGGATATAACTCAACATCTTATTACATTACCAATATGACATAGCTGCCCTGTTTTTATGAGTTTCTTCCTCTGAAGTACTGAAGTGGGCATACGTGAATTGCTTTACATTTTCTAATAACCCTCATGGACAGTTTAGGCTATGACCTGCCACTGGTCAAGGTCACCCTGAAAGCCTCATGCTCATGTGGAGACTGGAGTCCAGATTGTTCCACTTCCATGACAACATTGTATCCATTGGATATCAAGCTAATCTGGGTTATCCTTATATGTGTAATATGAGAAGCTGCCAAATGATTATGTGATTGTATCTTTCTTATAAAAGAGAAAGTAGGGCATGAATTCAATAGATTCACAATTTCCTCCAACACTCAGAAATGGGAGAGGAAAGGACAAAAAAAACTAAGCCAAGGAGAATGACACAACTCTGTGCAGAAACATAACCCTTCTATGTACAGGGATTTATTTATTTTTTTGCTGTATTTTGCATCTGAATAAGCTAGCAGCCTAATTGGTGGTTACACAGAATTTCATCATGTCATGCACATATACGACATACTAAGAAATGTCTCACATGCTCCTCTGGGTTAAGATTAATACCTGCCAAAGCAACAGTGCTGCACATTTAAATTCCTAGCTAAAGGCATCACAATATAGCAGCTTTGATAATGATGTGCCTGACATCGTAGGAATAAAGTTAACCTTAACGATCCAAGAACATTCCTTAAAGTATTCAGAATTAACATCTTTTCCCCTGAATTAAACCTGAGGCTATGTTTTGCTATCAAGATTCTGAAAGCCCCAAGATCCCATGTATTTATAGTAAAAAAATAATCAGTTTTTTTTCCCCCAGAGGTATTAGAAATGTGCACTATTCACTGATATTTTAATAGATAGAAAGATTGCGTAGGGAACTCACTTGATCATCTTCCTCTTCAATATCATCGCGTATACCCCTGGAAAAATAAGCAGAGAAACAAAACTTCCCTGCAAATGTTCCACATACCCAGCTCCACACATTCAATCTGGATAGCACCAATATAACTCAACACTGACAACATTCAGAAGCAACATAAAACACATCTACACCAGTCCCATCCCACTGAGACTTGCCAAATTTTAAAGATTAACACTGACTGAATTCATTTCATATTTACTAAGTTCAAAAGAAAAGACGTTCACATAATGTTGCAACAAAAAGGGATCAGGGAGGAGAATTTAGCTCCCTGTTCCAAGGCAAAGTCATCCAAACACCAACCCACAGAAAGCAACCCTCATAATTTACATTATAGCCTTTATTGAAGTTCAATGAAGGCTTAAATGTGTTGGCATGGCAAAATCTTAATATATTACTAAAACAGAAATTATATAAGATGATCCCATGCTTCCATCAACTTCTCATTTCTTTCAACAAGCTTGTGATATATAGAATAACTTACTTTGTGTTCTTTCTTTCCTTATCTTTATCTTCCAGCCTCTTCATATCTCTAGCAGCTTGATCCTAATAAATCACAAAACAAATTAACTTCATGGTGTAGCATGTGACCTCATTCCTACTACTTTAGTACTAACACTGCAACATGTAAACAAATACAGCAAATAATTATTTGGAATATTCCTCACTGCATGCAAATGTAGACTTCTCAATAAAATAACCTAAACTTTAGCTTCTCCTGCTAAGATACGAGTGAGCAAAATGCAGCCCTCGGGAGTCAAAAATATTTTTTTGCAAAATATCCTCATCAAACACTATTTTTGCAAAATTTTCAACCCCCACACCCAAATGCTCCAAAATGTCCACTAGGGATGTGGGCCGCATTTTCAACACATTTCGAAGGCCCCCGGGACTGATGCAGCCACCAAGCCCTCTACAGTTTCCCATCCCTGACCTAAAGTAAAGCTGGGGAAACCATGGACCTCCTAATTCTGATGATCAATCATTTCCATAATCTCACCTCCACTTCTGCCATGAATGCCTCCAATGGGTCATCCTCACTATCTGAGTCAGGTGCCTTGGCATGGAACTGCTGACGAGTAGGAGAATTCTCAGCAGGGATGTATGGTAAATCAACGTTATTGGATTCTTCCTCCTCATCCTCAAAGTAGCTGTGCATTGTGCAAGCAGAAATGGCAATATGCCAAAGAATGACAACATAGAACCACACTAATAGGAAAGCAAAATGGTTGAACACATGGCTCTGATCATGCAGTAAATTGTTACTATGGCTGCTGAAGAATTTTCTCATACATCCTTCACATACTGAACAATACCATCGGTTTAAAAACAAAGAGTTTTCCTTTAGCAGGACTTCTAAATAGGAGATGTGGTACTCACAAGAAGAACCAATACCAGCTAGCACAAATTGACTTCATGATTAACATGCAATTACAAGTATTAGGGACTTTTGACTGAATGATCACAAGGAGATAATCTACCCTTTGCAAAAAGCAAAGAGATGGACCAAAGAAAGCTCCTGAGGCCTCCTGAAAGTGAGAAATGACTAATCTTCTAGACCCCTAAGTGAAAAATGATGAGAATTACTCTGAAAATTCACCAAAAAGAACTGTAGTATGACTCATAAAAACTACCTGAATCATCTCAAGATATAAATATGTTTATAGTGGAATTTTTTTTAGAACACAACCAGCATAAAACCTGTTGGACAAAAGATGGGCCCTTACTACAGAATGCATAGAATAAGCATTTGTTTCCACTCATTTTTTTAAATCTCTGGGCAGAACTATGATGAAGCTTCAAAATAGACTTAGTAACATATACATTGGTTTCTGAAGCTGCCTTGAATCCAATTTTTAGAATAATTCAGGAAAGTGAATAACAATAATAGCCTATACATCACAATAGGTAACAAGCCAATCTTCGACCTGCTGAGTCCTCCAGATTTTTTGTATGTCCAAGAATATAACATAATGACTTTCTGAGGGCAATCTAGATAAGACAGAAGGGATTTCTGTGTAGTAAAATTTGGAAACGGAACAAAAAAATCTGTTTTGTTCTTTCATGCGACACTAGTCTAAAATTATGTGATATTTGCTTGAAAACACAATAAATATAACTATTATCAACACTGCTTGTTTTTTTTCCATTTCTTTTCAGTTATCTCAACTGTAAATTTTGCAACCAACATCTAACAGGGATATACATGCAAAACGTGAGTAGCTTACGCATTTTCTTCATCAAAGTTTGCTCGCTTTGATCCAATCTTGTAAAAAGAAGGCAGCTGAGGTGGTGGGGTCTTCCCAAAGCCAGCTGAAGAACCTGTGGCTCCAAAAGCACTGTGAGACTGCTGAGGAAGTTTGGGCTCTTCCTTCTTTCCAGTTGATATCGAGAATCCACCAAACCCAAAGCCTCTCTTGGTACCAGGGCCACCTTTATTCCAATTCATGGTGTCGGTGATGTGTCTGATAATGATGAAGTTACACACCAAGTATTAAGACAACTTTCTTGTTTGAATATTAGAAAAACAAATAAATCACGGTCCTATGAGCAAAACTGAGGTTTAGTCCAATGTAGAAGGTTCATCCAGTAATAAAGTTCGATTCAGGTCTTAATATCCAGCCCACTTTCTCCCAACTGTCGATTCAATAAAACTTCCCAACAAAAGAGGATAAAACCCTTACGCATTGAAAACCAAACTATCCTACTGGCAAGAGAGAAGTGACTTTGGTAGAAGAGCCACTGCCTCCCAATTCTTCCTGGTCTTGAGCTTTGGGGGGTTTTCCATTTAACTGATATTTTTCATTTTCATTTTTTAATTTCTGCAGTTGTGGGGGAAGACAGGACTTTGAACCTAATACCTTCACAGGCTCTTCTGAACTGGCTTTCTCCCACTATCACAGCAAACAGATGACAACAGCATATAACATTTAATTTTGTAGATACTACATGTATACTGACTTATCAAACCATTAAAATTTACTGATTTCAGCAAGGTTTGTATTTGCCTTCAAAACTTAGTCTGTCCATTGTTTGTATTCAGTTAATTTATGTATTGTTTGTGCTATGCAATTTTATTTTTATGTGTGGCACCTTGAGTGCTTTTGTGAGCTGCCCTTCGGGGAGATGGGTTGGGATACAAATAAAGTTTTATTATTTTATTATTTTTATTAGTAGTAATAAAAACAACAAATTGTTTGTGTTAGATTTGTAGTCTGCCTATTCCCCAGAGATCTGTTATGAAACATGGTTGTAAATGTGAAAAATCTGTACCATTTTGTGCTAATATTAAAACATCTTGAAACCACTCTTCATCATTACAATAACACTGTTGGCAACGTATGAAATTTCCATGGGGTCTTCCATGGAAATTTCATTGGATAGATAATACTTCCTTGGGGCCTACCGTATAAGTGTGAGAAACCAATGGGGATTCTTGTATATTTGCCTTCCAGTCCTATACTTGAGCATTTAATAAATGTAACCAATGTGATTAGACTAGGAAACAAAACAACATCACAAAGCAAAACATTGTTTTTTTATCTGAGAGATGTCAATCAGAGGCATCACAACAAATTACAACTATCATGCCCTTGAAGGGAGAGAAAAGGTAGTATTTGCTGGCCTTAATCCCTTCCCACATTGCTATCCTTTTTTCTTTTGTGTTAAGTATCACTTTGATTATAAACTGAGTGTGGGGAAATGTTTTGTCATTCTTTTACTTCTAAAGCACCATGAACAGTGATAGTGCTACATAAAGGAAGGTACTTTTCCATTATCTGGGCAGACTCCTAGACAGAGAAGGATAGTCTATTTTAAGAAGGGGAGGAGTTGAAGGAGGAAAACCATTCCCCTCTTTTTTGCTGGTTATTCCCTCTCCCCCTCCCCATATCATTAAGGATGGTTGTTTAGACAACGGAGACATGGGTGGGGGGAATAACAGGAAATCAGGAGGAAATGGTTTAACTCCTTCAACCTCCCCCCAGGTAAAATGGACTATTCTTCTCTGTTGAGCGCCTCCCATTTGCCTCCACCTGGATAATGGAACAGTACCTAAATAAATTATGACAATCATAGCAATAATACTACAACTTGCCTATTTACTTAGAAATTAATATAAATTGCCTATTTGCTTAGAAGTGAATGCTATAGACTCTAACAAGCTTTCTCCACAGTAAATGTAGTAGGCTCTTAGTATTCATTGGGATTTGGTTCCAGGATCTTTCCCTTGTCAGCACCAAAACCTGTGGGTGTTCAAGTCCCTTTAAATACAATGGCATAATAAAATAGTGTCCCTTACATAAAAATGAAAAAATAAAGGTTTGCTTTTTAAAATGTTTTTAGGAGGGAGATTATTTGAAAGATGTGGATAACTGAACCCATGGATACAGAATATGTGGATATGGAGGGCCAAATCTATGCACAAGTCTGTCCCATAAGGGGCCCTTCCACACAGCCATATAACCCAGAATATCAAGGCAGAAAATCCCAGTTCAATATATTCCCGTTCAAAGCAGATGTGTGACTTTATTCAGCTGTGTGGAAAGGGCCAAGGTCTCCTAAGTGCCCTTCCACACAGACATATAACCTAGAATATCAAGGCAGATAATCCACAATATCTGCTTTGAACACTACCATATAATCCAGTTCAATGTGGATTTTATAAAGCTATGTGGAAGGGGCCTAAATAAGGGTTCTCAAACCCTGCTTCTCCAGGTATTTTGGACTTCATCTCTCAGAAATCCCTTGTGTATTATTTACTAGCCGTTCCCTGCCACGCATTGTTGTGGCCCATTCTGGTGATCTGGAAAATAAAGTAATGAGAAAGTGTTGGTTTCTAATCTATGTAATGACTTTGTGTTCATGGGTAAACAGTATTTCTTGCTGTTTCTTTGTCAGTGTTGATGTGGAGATTGTCTGTTTGCCCACTCTGGAACACGCAACATGGAACATGTCCTTTTTTAGGGGTCCCTTCCAAATCTATGATACTATCCTAGACCCCTGCCCATCCTGGCTTCTAAAGGAGGCCAGAGGGGGATTGGCCAAGTGGGTTAAGGTGGTGGTTAATGCCTCCCTTCGGGAAGGCATTTTTCCAGCCAGCTTAAAGCAAGCTGTGATAAAACCGCTGTTGAAGAAACCATCACTGGACCCCACTCAATTGGTAAACTATCGGCCTGTTTCCAATCTTCCCTTTTTGGGCAAAGTCATGGAACGTGTGGTGGCCTCACAACTCCAGGCATTCTTGGTAGACACGGATTATCTAGACCCGGCACAGTCTGGCTTTAGGCCGGGACATGGTACCGAGACAGCCTTGGTCGCCTTAGTGGATGATCTCCGTCGGGAGCTCGACAGGGGGAGTGTGTCCCTGTTGGTGCTACTCGACCTCTCAGCGGCCTTCGATACCGTCGACCATGGTATCCTTCTGGGACGCCTCGCGGGAATGGGTCTCGGAGGTACTGCTCTGCAGTGGCTCCGGTCATTCCTCGAGGGTCGGTCTCAGAAGGTGTCACTGGGGGACTCCTGTTCTACCCCACAACCTTTGTTTTGTGGGGTTCCTCAGGGTTCAATACTGTCCCCCATGTTGTTTAACATCTACATGAAGCCGCTGGGCGAGATCATCCGGAGTTTCGGGGTGCGGTGTCATCTGTACGCAGATGATGTCCAGCTCTGTCACTCCTTCCCACCCGCTACTAAGGAGGCTGTCGAGGTCCTGAACCGGTGCTTGGCCGCTGTGACGGTCTGGATGGGGGCGAACAAATTGAAATTGAATCCAGACAAGACAGAGGTACTCCTGGTCAGTCGCAGGGCCGAACAGGGTATAGGGTTACAGCCTGTGTTAGACGGGGTCGCACTCCCCCTGAAGACACAGGTTCGCAGTTTGGGTGTGATCCTGGACTCATCGCTGAGCCTGGATCCCCAGGTTTCGGCGGTGACCAGGGGAGCATTCGCACAGTTAAGACTCGTGCGCCAACTGCGACCGTACCTTGGGAAGTCTGACTTGGCCACGGTAGTCCACGCTCTGGTTACATCCCGCCTTGACTACTGCAACGCTCTCTACGTGGGGTTGCCTTTGAAGACGGCCCGGAAGCTCCAATTAGTCCAACGGGCGGCAGCCATGGTATTAACAGGAGCAGGGCGCAGGGAGCATACAACTCCTCTGCTGTACCAGCTCCACTGGCTACCGATTAGCTACCGAGCCCAATTCAAAGTGCTGGCTTTGACCTTTAAAGCCCTAAATGGTTCTGGCCCTACATACCTATCCGAACGTATCTCGGCCTATCAGCCCACCAGGACCCTAAGATCTTCAGGAGAAGCCCTTCTCTCCATCCCGCCTGCTTCACAAGTGCGGCTTGCGGGAACGAGAGATAGGGCCTTTTCTGTGGTGGCCCCCCGGCTTTGGAATGCCCTCCCTACTGAAATAAGATCAGCCACCTCGCTAATGGCATTTCGGAAAAAACTGAAAACTTGGATGTTCGAGCAAGTTTTCAACTAATTCCGATGTGATGATGTTTTGATCATGGACTAGCAATCAAGGATAACGAATTGGATTACGACTTTAACTATGAGATGTTCCGGTCTGTATTGGTGGCCCAATACTATGTATGTATATGTATGTATTTTTATATTTTATTTTATATTTTTAAAGTGAATATTGTATTTTTAAATATGTTGTAAACCGCAATGAGTCGCCGCACAGGCTGAGATATTAGCGGTATACAAGTGTACTAAATAAATAAATAAATAAATAAATAAATATCTGTGTGTGTGTGTGTGAATCATATATATCTATCTACATCTATGGCTAGATGGCTCATTGTCAGGAGGGTCGGGTTCAGCTGTTAGGAATTGCGGGAGCTGAAGTCCAAAATATTTGGAGGAGCTGAGTTTGAGAGGCTGGTGGGGACGAGGGACAGGGCCTTCTCGGTGGTGGCCCCTCGCCTGTGGAATTCACTCCCCGGGGAAATTAGGTCATCAGCATCCCTCCTCTCTTTCCTCTCTTTCAGAAGGAAGTTAAAAACCTGGATATGGGACCAGGCCTTTGGGTAAGCTGGCAGATGGATAAAGGACAATGACAACCAGAGTAGGAAAGGATAATGCTGGATGGACTATGGATTTATGAATTGGCGAACATTGACCACAAGATGATTTTATTGCTGCTATTGTATTAATTGGATTGTTTTAACTAGTTATAGTTGTTGTTGTTATATTTTATTTTGTGAACTGTTAGGCATCGAATTGTGCCTTTTGTAAGCCGCCCTGAGTCCCCCCTAGGGGATTGAGAAGGGTGGGGTATAAGCGCTCGAAATAAATAAATAAATTGAGAAACACTATTCTAAATGATTAAAGGCATACTTTGCTCTCTCATTTACCCAATGACCTATGAAACTGGAATAACAGTCACTTTTCAGTGTAGGGTTATTTATTTATTTATTTATTTATAGTGTCAGTGCAACCAGTTGATTATATTACATTTCTAACAGAACAAAGCAAAAAAAAACCCAGACAAAATACTAAAAGTGTAGGGTGAGCAGTCATGAATGAAGGTAAGTCTGAGGGTGCATCTACACCAGGCATGGACAAATTTGGTCCCTCCTTGTGTTTTGGACTTTAACCCCCACACTTCCTAACAGCCATAGGTTGTTAGGAATTGTGGGATTTGAAGTCCAAAACACCTGGGGGGGGGGGGAGTTTGCCAGATTTACGCTATATAATTAATGCAGTTTCACATCACCATAACTGCCAGTGCACAATGCTTGAGGATCCTGGGAGTTGTGATTTGGTGAGACAACCGCATTCTTAGACAGCGAAGGCTTACAAAGCGTACAGTTCCAATAGCAGTTCCAAGTCATGTCAAACTGCATTAATTCTATGTATTGTCGAAGGCTTTCATGGCTGGAATCACTCAGTTCTTGTGGGTTTTTTCGGGCTATATGGCCATGTTCTAGAGGCATTTCTCCTGACGTTTCGCCTGCATCTATGGCAAGCATCCTCAGAGGTAGTGAGGTCTACTGGAACTAGTTTGCTCCAGGCACAGTCAGCCCATTGTATGCTAATCAAGGTGGTCAGTTGAAAGATTAACACCTAGCCCAACTTACAAAAGCCCTTTGTCTCACCCTGGTCATTCCACAGATATATAAACCCTTTTTCCTAGTTCCAGCAGACCTCACTACCTCTGAGGATGCTTGCCATAGATGCAGGCGAAACGTCAGGAGAAATGCCTCTAGAACATGGCCATATAGCACGAAAAAAACCCACAAGAACTGAGTGCATTAATTCTGTCATGGAGATGCACCCTGAGGCCGCTTGGATCAGGACCTCTGGAGGAAGCCGCTTTCCCCCGTCGCCTCAGTGTCAATACCTGCTCAAGCTTCACGCCTACTTGGTCACCTTTGGCAAGAGTCCGGCGGATTCCTCTGGAGGCGAGAGACCAGGTCGCCTGGCGGAGGGGAGACAAACAGAACGGGATCAGCTCCAAAGGCTTCTGTGGCTCCGCTAGGCCGCAGCCCCGCCCCCTTCCCCTTCCTTCTTCCCCAGCGACCCCACAAGGCCTGGCAGCGCTTCCTGCGCCTTTACTTCCTTTCCCCCAGTGTTTATTTCCCCGCTTCTTACCCACCACCTTGTGTGACACTTCCTTTTTCCGCCCTTTCTCCCGCCGTCCCTCAGAACTCCACTCTTTTACTACGAGGGAAGAAACGGGGCGCGACGTTGGCCACCGTGACGCGATGACGTCACCGCGCAACGGCTCGCTCGCGCTGTCCTCCTCCGTGGTGACGCCATCGACAGTGGCGGCTGCTTACGTTATAAGTAGGCGCAGCACCGTAGAGTCAGAAGAAAGAGTCACACGTGCCTTTATTTCCTTATGGGCTCTTTTAAGCAGGAGGAGGCTTGTGTAGAGCTCTGGTTAATTAGGGCTTTCCGTATTTCATTTTATTATTTTGTTCCTTCAAAGCCTCTTCCACACAGCTCTAAAAAATCCACATTGAGCTGGATTATATACGTGGGGTTGCCTTTGAAGACGGCTCGGAAGCTCTAACTAGTCCAACGCTCGGCAGCCATGATAGTAACAGGAGCAGAGCGCAGGGAGCACACAACTCCTCTGCTGCACCAGCTCCACTGGCTCCCGATTTGCTACCGGGCTCAATTCAAAGTGCAGGCGCTGGCCTATAAAGCCCTAAACGGTTCTGGCCCAAGTTACCTATCCGAACGTATCTCTGCCTATCAGCCCGCCAGGACCCTAAGATCTTCTGGGGAGGCCCTGCTCTCTATCCCGCCTGCTTCACAGGTGCGGCTGGCGGGGACGAGAGACAGGGCCTTTTCTGTGGTGGCCCCTCGGCTGTGGAACGCCCTCCCTATGGAGGTTAGATCAGCCCCCTCACTAATGGTGTTCCGAAGAAGATTAAAAACTTGGATGTTTGAACAGGCATTCAGATAAACAGTGCAATGAATGTGATGATTACAGGAATGGAAATTTGGACGACGAATTGGATCACGACTCTAGTTATAAGATGTATTGTGTTTGTTTATTGTTGTGTCAATATTGTATACTATGCTCTTATGGTTTTAAATTGTATATCGTTGATTGATTTTATCCTTGTTATAAACCTTGTTTATCCTTGTTGTAAACCGCGTTGAGTCGCCTGTTGGGCTGAGAAACTGCGGTATACAAGTAAAGTAAATAAATAAATAATATGGCAATGTGGATTCAGGGCCCTTACACACAGCCCTACATCTCAGAATATCAAGGCAGAAAATCCCACAATATATGCTTTGAACTGGGTTATCTGACCCCCTTCCACACAGTTAAATAAAATCCCACATCTGCTTTGAAATGGAATATATAATAATAATAATAATAATAATAATAAACTTTTATTTATATCCCGCTACCATCTCCCCATTGGGGCCCCCGGTGGCGCAGTGGGTTAAAGCACTGAGCTGCTGAGCTTGTTGATCGAAAGGTCACAGGTTCGATTCCGGGGAGCGGCGTGAGCTTCCGCTGTCAGCCCTAGCTTCTGCCAACCTAGCAGTTCGAAAACATGCAAATGTGAGTAGATCAATAGGTACCGCTCCGACGGGAAGGTAACGGCGCTCCATGTAGTCATGCCAGCCACACGAACTTGGAGGTGTCTACGACAACGCTGGCTCTTCGGCTTAGAAATGGAGAGTCAGACATGACTGGACTTAATGTCAGGGGGCTACCTTTACCTTACCATCTCCCCAGGGGACTCGGTGCGGCTTACATGAGGCCGAGCCCAGAATACAACAATACAAGCAATAACAACAACAATGGAAGCAATTAAAATCAAACAAAACAATAAAACAATAATATAAGCATTAACAATAGGCCCACACACTTTAAAATCTATGGGTAGGCCAAATGTAATTAAAATTTAAAAATAATGCTGGACATGGGTGAAAAAGTGATGGGGCGTTTGGAGGACAAAGTGCTATGGGATCATTATTCTGGGAAAGCACACTGGAACAACCACGTCTTCAAGCTCCTCCTAAAGACTGCCGAGTTGGGGCATGCCTGATGTCCTTAGGAAGTGAGTTCCAGGGTCAAGGGGCCACCACCGAAAAGGCCCTCTCACGCTTGCGATGCAGGTGGGAGCGTGAGCAGGGCCTCTCCAGGTGATCGAAGAGATCGTGTGGGTTCGTATACAGAAATGTGGTCACGCAGGTAGACGGGTCCCAAACCGTTCAGGGCTTTGCAGGTGAGAACCTGCACCTTGAATTGGGTCCGGAAAATGAATGGCAGCCAGTGGAGCTCCTTAAACAGGAGGGTTGACCGCTCCTTGTAAGGAGCCCCGGTTAACAACCTGGCTGCCGCCCGTTGGACCATCAAGGGCAGCCCCACGTAGAGTGCATTACAGTAATCCAGTCTAGAGGTGACTTAAGGCATGGACCACCCTGGCCTATATGGCAATATGGATTCAGATAACCCAGTTCAAAGCAGATATTGTGGGATTTTCTGCCTTGATATTCTGGAATACAGGGCTGTGTGGACAGGCCCTGAGTCTACACTGCCATATCTTCCAGTTCAAAGCAGATAATATGGGATTTTATTTGACTGTGTGGAAGGGGCCACAGATGATCCAGTTCAAAACAGATATTGTCGATTATTTGACTTGATATTCTGGATTATATGGCTATGTGGAAGGGCCCCAAATTATTCCCCAATTGTAGCAATCCTAAAGTCCTAATCTAGGGTTCTTCCATCCAGCCATATAACCCAGAATATCAAGGTAGATAATCCACAATATCTGCTTTAAACTGGGTTATCAGAATCCACACTGCCATGTTATCCAATTCAATGTGGATGTTATACAGCTGTGTGGAAAGGGCCCCAGTTCAAAGCAGATATTGTGGATTGTCTGCCTTGAAATTCTGGGTTATATGGCTGAGTGGAAGAGGTCATAGTACAAAGTTTGCTTGGAAGATTTGTCCAAATGAGATTTGCCTTCCTCTGAGGTTGAAAGAGCATGACTTGTCAGCCAGTGGGTTTCAATGGCAAAGCAGGGATTCAAACCCAGGCCTCCAGAGTTAGTCTCCTTCTACACTGTCATATAATCCAGATTATCCAAGCAGATAATCCACATTAACTCCTTTGAAGTGGATTATATACATCTTGTTGTTGTTGTTCATTCGTTCAGTCATATCTGACTCTTCGTGACCTCATGGACCAGCCCACGCCAGAGCTCCCTGTCGGCCGTTACCACCCCCAGCTCCCTCAAGGTCAGTCCAGTCACTTCAAGGATGCCATCCATCCATCTTGCCCTTGGTCGGCCCCTCTTCCTTTTGCCTTCCACTTTCCCCAGCATAATTGTCTTCTCTATATACATCTAACCTGCCATATAAACCAGTTCAAAGTAAATATTCTTGATTATATGGCAGTGTAGATCGTTACTTTTTTTTATTCGTATCACCAAGCAGCAGCCAGTCTGCTTCACTCCTGTTCTTCTTCAGTCATGTGACAAAGGGCCACTTCACATTGCAGCAGCTTTTTTTTTATCGTGTAAGGAGTAACTTGAGAAACTGCAAGCCGCTTCTGGTAGTCGCTTCTGGTATGAGAGAATTGGCCGTCTGCAAGGACGTTGCCCAGTGGATGTCCGGATGATTTGATGTTTTCTATCATCCTTGTGGGAGGCTTCTCTCATGTCCCCGCATGAGGAGCTGGAGCTGATAGAGGGAGCTCATCCGCCTCTCCCCGGATTCGAACCTGCAACCTGTCGGTCTTCAGTCCTGCCGGCACAGGGGTTTAACCCACTGCGCCACCAGGGGCTCCACCAGGGGCAGCAGCTAATCCCCTTCATTCCTTTTCTTTCCCTATGTTCTTGACTTTATAAGGTTCAAACCCCTCAATTATTTTAAATTGGACCATGAAAAGTGTGTGTGCCAAATTTGGCCCAGATCCATCAAACCAAGTAAGAGCCTTTGTAGCATAAACTGACATACATACATACTTTGACACACACATATAGATCAGAGGTTAATTGAAATTTGAATCTGTGCCACTAATAACTATTGGGTAGGACTGATAAGACAAATAGCTGTCAGTAGTCCGAAAGGCTATCTGATAGCTATGTCTAGCTATCAATGCAAATCAGGCTTTTCAGTTTATGTTTACACCCTGTGGCTGGATCTATTCTGTCATATAAAATTCAGATCATCTGTTTTGAACTGGATTATATGGCAATGTAGACTCATATAATCCAACCATAGATGATACGTTGTGGGTTCTAAGGCCCCTTCTACACTGTCATATAATCCAGATTATCAAAGCAGATAATCCACATTTGCTTTGAAATGTATTATATGAAGTCCCTTCTACACAGCTGTATAAAATCCCACATTAACTGGATTATATGGCAGTGTGGACTTAGATAACTCAGTTAAGTGGATATTATGGATTATCTGCCTTGATATTCTGGGTTATATGACTGTGTGGAAGGGCCATCAAGGCCAAAAATCACACAATAGACAATCTACATTATCTGCTTTGAACTGGATTACAGGAGTCTATACTGCCAAAGCAGGTAATCTGGATTTTGTACAGCAGTGTAAAAAGGGCCATAGCTGTATTGTTTTTAAGGTTGTGAGCCTTAAAAAGCTTCAAGCCTAATTTAAAAGAGGAAAGTGGGGTAAAATAAATATCATTATCACCATCACATTTTTATAATTATTTATATTTTAATCTCCTTTATTGCACTTTGAGATTTCAAGAATAGCAAAATAAATAACCATATAAATAATGAAACGGAGGTATTCCTGAAAAAGATGTATATCTTACTGTAGTATGAGATTTTAGTAAGTAAGAATAGTGAAAGAAAGAAAAGGAAGGAAGGAAGGAAAGAAGGAAAGAAAGAAAGAAAGAAAAGAAGGAAGGAATGAGAAGGAAAGAAGGAAAAGGAAGGAAAAAAGGAGAAGGAAGGAAAGAAAGAAAGAAAGAAAGAAAGAAAGAAAAAGGAAGGAAGGAGAAAGAAAGAAAGAAGGAAGGAGAAGGATGGAAGGAAAGAGAAAGAAGGAAGGAAAGAAAAGGAAGGAAGGAGAAGGAAGGAAAGAAAGAAAGAAAAAGAAGGAAGGAAGGAGAAAGAAAGAAAGAGAAGGAAGGAAAGAGAGGGAAGGAAGAAAGGAAGGAAGGAAAGAAAGAAAAGGATGGAAGGAAAGAAAAAAGGAAGGAATGAGAAGGAAAGAAAAAAGGAAAAGGAAGGAAGAAAGGAGAAGGAAAGAAAGAAAGAAAGAAAAAAGGAAGGAGATGGAAGGAATGAAGGAAAGAGAAAGAGGAAGTAAGGAAGAAAAGAAGGAAGCATGCAAAGAGAAGGAAGGAAGGAGAAGGAAAGAAAGAAAAAGAAAGAAGGAAGGAAGGAAGATAGCGAAGAAGAGGAAGGAAGGAGACAAGGAAGGGGAAGGAAGGAAAGAAAGAAAAAGAAGGAAGGAAGGAAAGAGAAGGAAAGAAAGAGAAAGAAAGGGAAGGAAGGAAGGAAAGAAAGGAAAGGAAGAGTAGGAGGGGAAGGAGGGAGAGGCGCTCCGGCAAATGCCTTCCCTCTTTCTCGTTCCGCCTCTTCCTTTCCGAAAGCCTCTAGCTGCTAGTGCGCCTGCGCGAGATTACGCCATTTGCGCACTTTACGGCGGAGGAAAAGAGGAAGGATCCTCCTCCAGCGTTAACTTCGGCAGGGAAGTGTGAAGTGGGCCTCGGAGCGCCGTAGTCGCAGCGCCGGTCCGAGGTGAGAAGGGAGGCGGACAGTCAGAGAGGGGTCGGAGGGGCTTGGAGAGAAGGGGGAAGGCCAAAGGGCGCGGTGTTTGCCGCCTGTGGGGCTTCTCTTCGGAAACAGTAAGTCATTATTCCCCTCCTGGACCGAAGTGGGCAGTTTCATGCCCATGGAAGGCTCTCCTTCTAGCGTGTAGGCCTCTTTGGCTCCTGCAATCCCAAATCTGTACTCAGTGTGAAGGAAAGTTGGGAGTTGTGCGTTCCTGTAAGTCATTTCAGATTTAGGGTGACTCAGAGGTGAAGCTTTCACGAGGTTTTCCTGTGTAGGATTTGTTCATCCAGGGTTTGCCTTTGCCTTCCTTTGAGGCCGAGAGAGTGTGGCTCGTTCAAGGTCACACATAGAATAATAGAGTTGGAAGGGATCCCATATCAGTCCAACCTCCTGCCATGCAGGAAAAGCACAATCAAAGCACTCCTGACAGATGGCCATCCAGCCTCTGTTTAAAAGCTTCCAAGGAAGGAGCTTCCACCACACTCTGAAGGAGAGAGTTCCTCTGCTGAACAGCTCTTACAGTCAGGAAGTTCTTCCTAATGGATTCTTGTAGGATTTTTCAGGCTATATGGCCATGTTCTAGAGGCATTCTCTCCTGACGTTTCGCCTACATCTATGGCAAGCATCCTCAGAGGTTGTGAGGACCACAGTGCTATTCCTTAAATCTGAGGATGCCTGCCATAGATGCAGGCGAAACGTCAGGAGAGAATACCTCTAGAACATGGCCATATAGCCCGAAAAATCCTATAATAACCCAGTGATTCCAGCCATGAAAGCCTTCGACAATACATTCTTCCTAATGTTAAGGTGGAATATTTTTTCCTGTAATTTAAACTCATTGTTCTGAATCCTAATCTCCTGGACAGCAGAAAACAAGCCTGTTCCCTCTTCCTTATGACACCCTTCACATATTTATTCATGGCTATCATGTCTCCTCTATCCAGTTCTTTAAGATGCTTCTTATAGGAATTCATGGCAATATGTGGAAATCATCTTAGGCCCCTTCCACATAGCTGCATAAAATTCCACATTTTCTGTTTTGAACTGGAATATATGGCAGTGTGAACTCAGATAACCCAGTTCAAAGCAGATATTGTCGGATTTTCTGCCTTGATATTCTGGGTTATGACTGTGTAAAAGGGCCCTTAGTCGTCCCACTCTGGACACCTTCCAGGTTGTCAATATCTCTTTTGAACTGTGGTGCCCAGAATTGGACACAGTATTTCAGGTGAGATCTATCTAAAGCTGAATAGAGGGAAACCATGACTTCCTTCGATCTAAATATAATTCTCCATGCCTTCAAAACAAGCTCCAGCTAAGGATAGCGTGTCTCTTCTGAATGGATGTCTGGAGCAGGTAATAGGCTAGATGAGGAAAAACAGATTGAAACTAAATCCAGACAAAACAGAGGTGCTTGCCATCAAGGGCCCTCATCTGGGGATGGAGGTATGTCAACCAGTTCTGGATGGGTTTATACACTCCCTAAAAGACTGTGTTTGCAGCTTGGAAATGCTCCTGACTCTGGCTCTCCAAATATCAGCCCAGGTAGATGCTTATTATCAGCTTCGGCTGTTCCACCAATGCACCCCTTCCTAGATTCATGCACTGGTAACCTTAAGGTTGGATTTCTGCATTGTGCTTTACATTGGGCTACCCTTGTTTCAAGTTTGGAAACTCCAGCTGGTTCAAAATACAGCAGAGAGATTGGTTACAGGAACATCTAGGAGTGAACATACCACACCTATCCTAAAGTCACTCCACCGGCTGCCAAATAGTTCCTGGGCAAAGTACAAGGTGTTGGCTTTGACCTTGAAAGTCCTAATAGTTTGGGTCCAGGTTACCTAAATGTCCACCTTCTCCTATACAATGCACCCCACACATTTTGGTCTTCTGGGGGGCATTTGCTCCTATAAGCTGGAACCGAGCTGGCAACTACCACCCAGAGGACATTTTCATTGGCTACCCCACGACTGTGGAACGACCTGCCAGAAGAACTCCAACAGCTAAATAAGCTGTAAGAATTTTAAAACCACATAAAGACTGTCTGCCTACCCAGATAGTCTTTAAACATGGATTTTAAGTGTCCTTCATTTGATCTCTGTTTTGTGTGTTTTAGTATGTATTTTGTAGAGATACATTTTGGTTTGTAACTTTATGGAGGTACATTTTAGTGTATGTATTTGTAGTGTTTTTGCAGTGCTTATGTATTTTTTAATTATTTTGTAACGTACCTCGAGCCATGAGGAGAGGCGGGTAAGAAATATTATTATTATTATACTCCTTTTGATGTAGCCTTTTAATGAAACCCAGTAGGTTTCCACAATGTTACTAAGCTCTTTACTACTTTTGAAAGGAAGGGCGGATGAAGGTGAAGAGGATTTCAATTTCTATCCTGTCCTTTTTACCCTGTTTGAAACTCAAAGTATTTTGCAATGTTTTGTAAAAAATATTGTTAATGGGGATCAGTATACACCAGGCATCCTCAAACCCTCGCCTTCCAGCTGTTTGTACCCCCAACTCCTAGAAACCCTAACTGGCTTGTTCAGTGGTTGGGAATTCTGGAAGTTGGAGGCCTAAACAGCTGGAGGGCCCTGGTTTGAGAATGCATGATCTTAACTATTGAATTAATGCAGTTAGACCCCATTTTAGCTGCCATGGCTCAGTGCTGTGGAATCTTGAGAGCTGCAGGTTTACTAGGTCTTTTCCAAATAGCATTGGTGTCTCACCAAACTGTAGTCCTGTGATTCTATAGTCTAGAGACGTGGCAGTTAAAGTGGGGTCAAACTGCATTTATCCCACGGTGTAAATGCACCAAAGTTGGACATAAAAATCTATGCAAGCTTACTTCTTAAGGCAGTTGTAACTCAACCATGACCCTTCAGGTATTGTTGCTTCCAGCTCTTCAACCATTCACTATGGGCTGTGTTGCTTGTAGGGATCATGGGAGTTGCAGTCCAGTCGCTTTTGGCAGGGGCTTAAACTGTCAACATTGTCTTACTCTGTCATCTTCAAAAGATAGGAATGGGCAAAGTGTAGTTCTCCAAATGTAGCTATGCACCAGAACCTTCTAGTATTCCTCACCATTATTGGAAGTTATTATGACGAACGTGTGTTGCAGTTCAATAACATCTGTGGGTCTGCCATTTGCCTGCTTATGTTCCAAGCATTTAACTAGTTTTGATTCAATGTCTTAAGCCAATAAAAACAAATTGAAACTTCACTTCATGAATGCTAGGGTTATATTAATGGACTATGAGGGTTGGGCCACCTGAAGACAAATTGCAGAAAATAGGTTCTGACCTTTTTTAAAAATACGCCTTTCAGTTTTCATGAACTCTGATTATTTATCTCCTTTCTCTTTCTTATTCCTTTTCCATGCTCCTCCAACCATATTTGTGTGGACTGCACAATCCTGAAATAGCTAAAGGAGAAAATATTTAAAAGCAAAGATGGGAGGCAAGTTTCCAGGGTTTTGGTATAAAAACTGTATATGTAGAGAACCAGCACAGTGTAGTATTTTCAGTGTTGGACTACGAATATGGAAACCAGGATTTGAATCTCAGCCTGGCCATGGAAATCTGTTGGGTTGCCTTAGACAGATTACACTCTCAACTTCAAAGGAAGGAAAAGGCAAATCCCCTCTGATCAAAAGAATGGTAAGACAGCCTTAACATTGTGTGACCTGAAGGCACAAAACCAACAGTACGTGTATGGCAATTATGTAGAATAGGGAGAAAATGTGTTCATTATACAGAGGAATGGCAAATACCAATATTGTTGGGTATCGGTATTACATTCCTGTCTCCTATACTGCAGAATTACATTACTGTCTCCTATATTGCAAAAGCCAAAATATCCAGCAACCAGAAAATTTGCTTTTAAAACCTTCCCTTATGATAGACCTCAGATTCAAAGTGCCAAATCTCTTGTGTACCTAGAAATTCAATACTAGCTCCTTGGAATTTGACTTGGGTGTTTCTTTCCAAACTCAGGCTAGGCTGGTTTATTTTTCAACCAACAGTGCCTGTCCAAAATGACTTAATACAGATTAGTTGCTTGCTAAAGTTAATTAATTACTGTCATATTTAAATGTAGAATTAAGACTGATAAAAGTGTTTCCTAATTCATTTTTAGGAATCTGAACTGTGAATTAATGAAACTAAATTAAAGAGACAAATGCAAAAATGTACATTTAGACTGCATGTTCACACACAGAAAGACGGTACAAGTGGGGAATATTTATCTCAGCAGTACTACACGTGATAAGGTCCATGGGATTATTGATCATGAACCAAACATGAGCCAGCATTGTAATCTTGCAACAAAGAAAGCAAATACCATATTTTCTTGTATTAATAGAAGCATGGTTTCCAAAGCAAGGGAAGTAAGAGCCCTACCATTTTATGTACTGGTCAATTCTCATCAGTATGATTTTGTGCATATTTTGTAATCATGCTTGGTAAGACCTCAAGCAATCAAATTTGCTTTATAGCTTTGCTTTTTATTTATTTATTTCTGGTATTTCTATCCCATTCCTTCTCAACCCCCAAAGGGGGACTCAGGACGGCTTACATTTGGCAGCAATTTGATGCCACTACATATAACACAGAAATGTTATTGTTTCTTTCTTCTAATTAACCAGTGAATCATTGGATGGCTCAAGATAGCTAGTTATTTACTACTCAAGATAACAGGCTTCATCCTATTAATGTATATAATGGGTTGGGAGGGGACAGTCACCCGGGACTTGCATCTCACAGTTCCTAAATCCTTTTTCCCACAGCCAGCATGGTTTTAGTGTTAGACCATAATTCTAGAGACCAGATTTCGAATCCCCTCTCCGCTGTGGAAACCCATTGACCTTGGGTTAGCGACATTCAGCCTCAGAAGAAACCAAAGGCAGACCCCCCCCCCTCTGAACAAATCTTGTCAGGAACATTTGTTGTTATTTTAAATTTTAAAACAGGTGCATTTCTGCAATTTCAAGTTAGTTTAATATTCAAAGATGGTACATGTAGCAAAAAAATAAAGTTGTAACATTGTTCTCCTTCAGGCATCTTTTCCCTAAGCCTGGCAGTTTCTAAAAATGTAGCTGATGGTGGGATGGAGAGAGGTGCTCTGGTTGCTACTGCTAATTTTAGATTAGTAACCTAGATTGTGTGCTTTTTAAAGAGCTAGTTCTTGGAACTGTGGAATAGGAAAATATTAATGTAGCAAGAGGCTAATAATGGCATTGTCAACCCATAATATAACCCTTAAAAGGATGCTAAAACTTTGGGAATACAGTGATACTAGGAATTGCAGATAAACATCTTTTTATTGATTACTGCTTGGGACAGTACTTCTGCAGCAGCAAATGGAAAGGATATTACAGTCCTACTAAGGCCCCTTCTACATTGCCATATAAAATCCAGATTGTCTGCTTTGAACTGGATTAGATGACAAGGTAAACTCATATAATCCAGTTCAAAGTAGATATTGTGGATTATATGCTTTGATAATTTGGATTATATGGCAGTGTAGAAGGGGCCTGGGAGTGAAAATGTTTTACAAGTAATACATTGTTTGTTTATCACTTGTAAATTAATTGTGGGATAAGCATGGCTTTTTCAAGTAGCAGTCTGAGCTTTTCATCCTTTTAGAATTCTTTCTGAGTGTCCATTGACATGTAGATGCACTTTCTCAGGGAGCCATGGTAAAATACAGATGTTAAAAATAATTGAAAGTATATCATCATTGTATCAATCTTCCAGGCAGTATATGTCCGTATGCTAAATATTCTAGACAAATGTCACACTCAGAGTTGACAGCTGATCCCATTGAAAAATGGTTACTCAGTTGTTTGAATTCTCATTCTGCATAGGGCAAATAACCCATGCAAACAAATGGGCAAATAGCTTATGTTACTGGCTGACTGACACTTATGTGGTGGAACAGAGGAATCAGGAGGAAAAAGAAATCGTCCTCTTGAGTCAACGTTTACTCACCAGAGTGGCACAGTGGGTTGAGATTAGGACTCTGGAGAATAAGGTTCATATTCACAGTCAGCTATAGAAACACACTATGGTGATCCTAGACAAGTAACCCTGTCTCGAAGGAAGGCAAAAGCAAACCCACTCTGAAAAAATCTTGCCAAGAAAGCCCTGTGCTGGGTTCATTTTAGAGCTACTTTTTAGTTAGAAACAAGAATAAATCAATGGCTGCTTTACTTTGTACATTTAAGTAATTTATGTTTAGTCTGCAGAAGAGAACGCTGAAAAGAGACATGATAACAATGTTTAAATATGTGACAGGATGTCATAAGGAAAAGGGAGCAGGCTGCCTTGGAGAATAGGACTTAGAACCATGGGTTCAAATTATGGAAAAGGGGATTCCGTCTGAACATTAGGAAGAATTTTCTGACCATAAGAGCTGTTCAGCAGTGGAACTCTCTGTCTCAGAGTGTGATGGAGGCTCCGCCTTTGGAAGTTATTAAGCAGAAGCTGGATGGCCATCTGTTGGGGGTGCTTTGGGTTGTGCTTTTCCTGCATGGCATGGGGTTGGACTGGATGGCCTTGTAGTCTCTTCCAACTCTCTTCCAATTCTAGAACAATGATGCAACATGACTCCTATGTTGCCTACATGAATGTTTTTAAGTGGGTCAGTTATCTCACAACTGTGCCTTGTTCATGAGTGTTCTTAAAGAGACATAATGTATTGTAAGAGAAGCACCAGTTCTTAAGTATTCAAATGATATACAAAGTGAAATGAAACTAAAACTTGCAATAAAATTATTTTTTCCTCATATGTCTATACAGCTGGTGGTAAATTCCCTTTGTTGCATTGTTATAGGTACAGTATTTAAAGTGGAAAGATGTTGATATTTTTATTATATCTCTCCTATTGCAGCAATCATGAGAACAGTGTATTTTTTCGTGGCTGCTCTCTTTGTCCCATGGGGTATATCTCTGGCAAAGTTTGATGAGTTTGATGATGGAGATGACATTGTGGAATATGATGATAATGACTTTGCTGAATTCGAAGATGTGATTGAAGATCCTGCAACTGAATCTCCCCAGCGAATTGTGACAACAGAGGATGACGAGGAAGAGGCCACGGTTGAACTCGAAGGACAAGATGAAGGACTTGACTTTGAGGATGCTGATGCCCAGGTGATACCATATGAAGGGACCTGGTCAGACTTGGGTTTTTTTGTTGCATACTAGAGGATTGGAGTGGTCCAGATCATCTTGCTGGTGAAACTAGACTTTACAATGTGCTTGTTATTAAGATCTGACATTTAAAATGCATAGGACCAAAACAGGCAAATTAAAATATTCACAGGAAGAAAACATTATAGCTCCACTGAACCCCAAACTGGAAGAAAAGCAGAATATACAGGCAGTCTCCGAGTTACAAACATCCAACTTACAAATGACCCATACTTACAAATGGGAGTGAGGCAACAGGAAGTGAAAGAAATCTACCCCTAGGAAGGGAAATTCACTCCTGAAAGAGTTATTATGGGGAAAAGATGTCTCAACTGAAGCTTTATAGTGAATCCTTGTTTCCACAACAAGCTATTTTTTAAAAAAATCCAATAATCACAGGAACAGAAAGTGAGGCGAAATATTCTGAACAGGGACACAGACAGATAAACACAAGGCTGTTAACCCTTCACTGTGCTATTCAAAGCTAAAAGATATCTATTTTGGCTGGAGTTACACTTTAAAAATGTACTTGTTCTAACTTACATATAAATTCAACTTAAGAACAAACCTACGGAACCTATCTTGTTCGTAACTTGGGGACTGCCTGATGTATCAGATATAGAGACTGAGAAGAAGAGGAAGACTGGGTCAGTTGAGTCAAAGTCTTCTTGTGAAATGAAATCTCTCTACAAAAAAGCAGCAGAGAAGGGATTTTTCTGACTTCTGGGTAGATGGGATTGCGACATCATTGAGACCACAGTAGAATTTGCTTTTTGTTGAACTGCCCTCCCGAAATCCCATGCAGACATATCATACTTCGGATGGGCAGAACATCAGTGATCACCTTTGGCCAACTTCTGTCTCAAGCCCACTTAATCCAAAGTGAACCCTGTGATTTAAGGAGAGTTCAGTAGTAGTTCTATAGCATTCAGCAGAGAAACATCTTTTATTGAAACAACTGGTTTTGCTGGACTTTGTGTATTCTTGTTTCAGGAAGGTGATGCAGAAAGTGAACCATATGATGATGAAGAATTTGAAGGCTATGAAGAGAAACCTGATGCAACTCCTGGCAAAAGTAAAGATCCCATAACCATTGTGGATGTAAGTGCCTGTTGTGAAACTTTTACATCTCGATCTTAATTACAAAAGCTTGTTCCTGCCCTAACTGAATAAATGAAGATGGAATATGCGCAATCGCAACTGGAACAGCTTCTGGACTATTATTTCAAATTGTGTGGTTTTGAGTAGTTAGTTTTAATGTTTATGTTTATATTTATGTTTTTAATGTGTATGTTTATTTTATTATTTTTCAGTCTTATGTGGCCTTAAATTATTACCTATTGTAAGGCCGCTCTGAGTCACCTTCAGGGTGAGAAAGGTGAGATATAAATACAGTAAATAAATAAAATAAATAAATACATATCCTCACTGCCCCCCCCCCCTTTGCAGAAAAAGCATATAGCTTTTTGAGATTAGATCTTATGTGAAGTTGGTGTCATCCAAAGTAATATTTTATTCATTCCAAGTATCCTTCCTATTTGACAGCTTTCTTTCATTCTCCTTGTGTACTCAGAATGTCACTAAGCATCATGTAGTACTAAAGCATTTAACGGGTAACATAAAGGATTTAAGTTGTGCTTAAAATAAATAATTTCATAAAGTTGTAGGGCTGGAAGAAGACAATATTTATTCAATTTTTGACCAGGCAATCTTAAAATCAAATCCACACAATCCAAAAGAGTATCAAACCACATTGTAAAAATTTGATCCATTTAAAAGTTGAAATTGTTTTCTTTTTTCCTGTCAAGCTGCAATTTTCTTTTCTTTTTCACTTCTGTTTCTTCTAATACACTTTTGAGAGTGTTAGTAGCCTTTCTGCTTCTGCAAGTGTATGCTATAACTTGAAAATGCTTCTCTTAATGTTTCTGCAACTTAATTAGGTCTGTAGTTCTTTGGGACATTGCAATGCAATGTGTTGTCCTGTATTTGGTTATGAGACTGATATACATTCCAAATTCGTTCTTGGCTCTGAAATTCAATTGACTTGGAGCCAAGTTAGATTAACTCTTTATCAAATATTGATTACAATGAGGTAATTAAATTTAAATAAAATTAGAATCAGCACTCTCTGTAGGGGGAATATGGATATATGGAATTAATTGTTATTTTTATGTATAGAAACGAAGTGGTATGCACATCGTAAAAGAAAAAGTATTATTTATTAATTCAGAGGAGATAACCTGTGAGATCACAGGTGATAAAAATTTTGAATAAAAAAATACTATAGCTGTCAGGCAGAATTTGTGTTAAGGGAATGTTCAAAATAGAACAAATCTAACCAAATCTGCATTTAACAGGTCCCTGCCCATCTCCAAAATAGTTGGGAGAGTTATTACATGGAAATATTAATGGTAACCGGCCTGCTTGCTTACATCATGAACTACATCATTGGGAAGAATAAGAACAACCGTCTTGCTCAGGCCTGGTTCAGTAGTCACCGGGAATTACTTGAAAGTAACTTTGCCCTTGTTGGTGAGTTGGTTTTGACCTCTACCTCCATGCTCCTTACCTGCGGGTTCAGTACTGCAGCATTAAATATCAGCATGAATGTTGAAGTCACCAAGGAGGAAGGCCAGCTAAGCATTGGCATGGAGCTGTCATTTTATATCATGCAAATATAAGTGAAAAAAGTTGTGTAAAATGAACACTGAATATGGAAAGTCAGAGGAGAGAATTGGACAAAGTGGGCAACATCGCAGCTGTACCTTTAAAATAACTCAAAGACTAATTGACTTGATTATGTTGAAGGAAGAGATGGGGTTATAGGGGAAGTGTTTATAGTTTTCCTTTATTGTTTAAATTAAAAAGTAGAGATTAAGAATTAATATAAGAATGTAAATTATATACTTATTTTCTGACAAATGGGAAGTCAGTTTACACACACACAGGTAAAGGTATTGGGGAGTTAAGGATGAGTTTGTGTAGTTGTTTATTGATTTTGATTGTTATGTATAATGTATAGTGTGTTTTAATTGGCTATGATACTGTCTTTTGATAACTTGTATTATGTAAACCGCTTTGAGTCGCCTAAGGGCTGAGAAAAGCGGTATAGAAATAAAGTAAGTAAGTAAATAAATAAATAGTAGTTTTGTAATAGGTAGAGGTGTTAGGTTTGTGTTAGAGAGCAATATTTCTCCCCCCCCCCCCCATGTACTTGTTATTTTAAAGCTGTTTTAACATCATTCAAGTCATAGAATCTGAAACCACGTAGGTTGTCTTTCAGAGGTCCAAACAGACAACCTATGTGGTTTCAGATTCAATGACTTGAATGACGTTAAAACAACTTTAAAATCATAAGTACATAAATGTGTACAAATTGATGGTGTCTAGGCTGAAAGGTAGTTTTGAGTAGAGGATATTTCTGCTGTTATATGTTCATAACGTTTTTATGACACAGGATACAAAACCTTTTGACCTACTCTCATATATTTAATAAATATTCATTGAAAATATATTTAATTGGGCAAAGTTCATCCTTTCCAAAGTGCTAGATGTATAGAAATTTGACAGCTCTCTTCTTATAGTGTTGCCCACCATAAAGTATTTGTACATCTTAGACAACTACTGAAATATTCAGGCTTCTTTGCATGCTTGAAGTGGTATAGAGACAATTTAAGATACTGCTTAAGTTGAATTTAAAAGTCATGATAGAAAGTAGTAGTTGAAATTATTTTTTGGGGGGTAGGCTGGCACAAGATATTCAAATCTTTCTGAATTCTTTCTAGAACCTTGAATTATTGGTCTTATGGATTGGAGGCAGCTGCATTAGTGGGCAGCAGTCTCCATTATTTTGCACTAAACAAAGCCTCTGAGTTTGGTTCAAAGATTCATTGGCGTAAACTGCGATGTACATTAGGCTTACAGTCACAAGTCCATTTTAAGTAGCATGTTCTTTCTTTCAAGGGGATGACGGCACCAATAAAGAGGCCACAAGTACGGGCAAGCTGAACCAAGAGAATGAACATATTTATAATCTCTGGTGCTCTGGAAGAGTTTGCTGTGAGGGCATGCTTATCCAGCTCAAGGTATGGGAAGGAACACCTTAAAATGTTCAATGCTTTAATTCAGGAAAGAGCAGATGGTGCCACTCAATTTAATAGTAGAGCTCTGCATGATTTGCAATGTTAAGAAAGGGTCTTACTGTATTATATATCTCTATTTTCAAATAGTTGTCAAATAGTATAAAGAACAACAAAGAATCCTGCAAGAATAATTGGTCCCTTTCCTCTTCTATATGCTACCTTCTGGATCTGCCTATTATCATGGTATTCTGTTTTCTCAGTCAGGTTCTTTGGACAGGTTAGAATCAGGAAGAAGTGTATGTGTGAATTTTGCTGTTTTCCTTAAAGCAGATACAGAAATAGGACACTTATTTCCTTTTGGAAATAAGTGGCCCAAAGGACTAGATATGAAAATATTAAGCCAGACTGAAAAGGCAACCTATTTTTCAGAGTGAAAAACTAAAATATCTATTTTCTGCAAAAATCAAGTTACTTCTCCAAAGTGCTTCTGTCACTAAGGAACTGGATGCCATCTTAAATTTTGTGGTGGGAGACGATTCGATTGTACACCTAATGCAGTAGTGAAATAAACATGCATACATGAGAGCTACAGTAGAGTTGCCTTGCACTTCTACAGTACACATGACATTTTGTGGTACTCCTTAAGGGAATTTGGGTTTTTTATTAGTTCTGGTGGTAGGGATTGCTCTTGTACATTCAAGAACAAGACTATACCAAACCTTGAACAGGAATAAACTTTGTTCAAAATTATGTCTTTTAGTTTCTCAAAAGACAAGATTTGCTGAATGTGCTTGCTCGCATGATGAGGCCGGCCTGCGATCAAGTGGTATGTATTTTAGTTTTACAACATCAGAGAACATTAGTAGCGCTAATTCAGGGGCCTGTGTTTGACAAATCAAATCAAAGCTTTGTGAATTTGATATATTCACAGTCTTGTGAAGAATATCTGTTTCATTCATTAACCTATATAAGTTGGGGGGGGGGGGGGTTTGGAGGGGGGGTTGTGTCAGGAGCAACTTGAAAAACTGCAAGTCGCTTCTGATGTGAGAGAATTGACCGTCTGCAAGGACATTGCCCAGAGGATGCCTGGATGTTTGATGTTTTACCATCCTTGTGGGAGGCTTCTCTCATGACCCTGCACGGGCAGTTGGAGCTGACAGAGGGAGCTCAACCTGCTCTCCCCAGATTTGAACTGCTGACCTGTCAGTCAGCAATCCTGCTGGCACAAGGGTTTAACCCATTGTGCCATAGGGGGCTCTGTATATATATATAAGTTGAAAAAAATTGACAAAAAATGCCTAAAAACAAGGGCGGATTTAAACATAGATCAGTGCTGGAATACAGACTGAGCATGAAATCAGAGACAAAACTCTCCCATTTTGTCCCTTCCTTGCTCAAATTGGAAAAGGCCCCCCTTCCTCACAATTTTTTCCTGATCCTTTACCTCAAAGCAGTTGAGCCTTCTGTGATGATAGATTATTTATTAGCGGTGGCTTTACATGTAAAGTGAAGTGAAAATAGGCTCTCATTTTATGCCCTCCTAATTATACTTTAGATGATTTTCCTTGTTGTCCTGTCATCCATTTCCAGCACACTACTGATTTAGTTTAATGGCCATGATCCATTTATGGTATTGAAAATGCAATGTGCAACTCTGGGATCCTTATTCTTCACCATTCTTCACCATTTCTGTTATGAATGGATATTGCTGTGAAGATTTATAGGGTGATTAACTTTTTTTGTGTTGCCTAGCAAATAAAAGTTACTATGAACGATGATGACATGGATACCTACGTGTTTGCTGTTGGGACAAGAAAAGCCTTAGTGAGGCTTCAAAAGGAGATGCAGGACCTGGTATGTATTGGGGATTGGGAAAAGTGGAATCCAGAGTTAGGACAGTATGTGTATAATACTCTTTAACTATACATTTCTTCAGATTACCTAGTAAGAACTCAAAACCTTCCATATTTGTTGTGGTCATTGTGCAAAATTCAGCAGAAATGATTCAGATTTGTTTGCAAACCATGATTTGGTGCCACATGAACAAACCTGATGGGATCCTCAGAATTGCCATGCATTTCCTTCTCTCCCTCAAGCACTGTGACAGTTGAATGTGCACAGTATTTTGGCTTGTCCTGGAAAAGAGGAAAGAGATGGTTTGACAAAGGAGGGAAAGAACTCCAGTATATAAACAGAAGACAAGTGGGTTGCAGTGGGTTTTCTGGGCTGCATGGCCATGTTCCTGAAGCATTCTCTGCTGATGTTTTGCCCACATCTATGGCAGGCATTCTCAGAGGTTGTGAGGTCTGTTGAGAACTAGGCAAGTGAAGTATATATATCTGTGAAATGTCCAGGGTGGGAGAAAAAAACTCTTGTCTGTTGGAGGCAAGTGTGAATGTTGCAGTTGTCCAGCTTGATTAGCATTGAATAGCCTTGCAGCTTCAAAGCCTGGCTGCTTCCTGCTTGGGGTCCCTTTTGAAAGTTTATGATATTTTGTGTTTTATATCTTCATTTCAAAGTCTGAATAAATATAGGCCCCATACTCTTTCGATTAGACTAACTGTATGCAACCTGTCACTCATAAAAGTTAATTCTCAAAGTTTCTGTAGTACTTATGAAACACCCAGAATTCAGCTTTTCAGTAATTATAATGATGCATGCTTTATTCTACTACTTGTAATACATTAAAAAGAATATGTCAAAATATAGTTTTAAATTGTGTATTTTAATATTTTGATAAATGTTTTTAATGTTTATGTATTGTATGTGAATCTGTGCCCTGGCATTGAATGCTTATTTATTATTTATTTATTTATTTGTTTATTAATGCGCTTGTATACCGCTAATATCTCAGCCCAAATCGGCGACTCATTGCGGTTTACAACACTTAAAAAACAACAATATTCAGTTTAAAAGCATAAAACACATATACAATACAAATTATTGGGCCACCAATAACCATCCAATGCATCTCGTAACTGGAGTCGCAATCCAAATTCATCGTCCATGATTACCAGTCCTTTAGTCATCATAATCCGTTGCAACGGATTAACCGAATGCTTGTTTAAACATCCATGTCTTCAATCTTTTCCGAAACACCATCAGCGAGGGGGCTGATCTTACCTCTATGGGGAGGGTGTTCCAAAGCCGAGGGGCCACCACAGAAAAGGCCCTGTCTCTCGTTCCCGCCAGCCGCACTTGTGAAGCCGGCGGGATAGAGAGCAGGGACTCCCCAGAAGATCTTAGGGTCCTGGTGGGCTGATAGGTTGAGATACGTTCGGATAGATAAGTTGGGCCAGAACCGTTTAGGGCTTTAAAGGCCAACGCCAGCACTTTGAATTGAGCCCGGTAGCAGATCGGCAGCCAGTGGAGCTGGTGCAGCAGAGGAGTTGTATGCTCCCTGCGCCCCGCTCCTGTTAGTATCATGGCTGCCGCCCGTTGGACTAATTGGAGCTTCCGGGCTGTCTTCAAAGGCAACCCCAGATAGAGAGCGTTGCAGTAGTCAAGACGGGATGTAATCAGAGCGTGGACTACCGTGGCCAAGTCAGACTTCCCAAGGTACGGTCGCAGTTGGCGCACAAGTTTTAATGTTTAATGTTTGCCGTTTATATGCTGTGCTCTGCCCTGAGTCCCCTTCAGGGTGAGAAGGGCGGAATATAAATGTTTTAAATAAATAAATAAATAAATAATATTTAATATACTGTAATTTCAAGAAATAGATTGAGCTATAAAAATTGTTTTCATAAGTGTATCGTAAAAATGTAGTTATTTTCATTTTTAATTCATATGTGGTAAATATTTATATTTTCATGTGTATTACTTCTGAGAGTATTTTGGATACAATCTTACTTGTTATAGTGTTATCTTTGCACGTCTTTGAACCGCTGGGTTGCATGCTTGCCATCTTGTGATCTGCATTTATTAACTATTCTGTAGTATCGGTGGAAAGGACTCTTGGGGCATTTGTGTGAAAGAATTAATGGAAGAGCTTTTGTTCCTTTGCCCTGTGGGTGGATGCGTGGGAGTGCTTCCCGGCAAGATATTTATTGTAAATTGCCCTGCCTCATTCATGGAGTATTACAGAAGGGTCAAACTGACACTGTCTTCATTCTTGTATTTGTGCCTTAAAATGTTACAATCCACCTGAAAGCTTTCAGGAAATTGATTTATATTTTTAAAAATCTGAATTGAAATGGTATCAGTATGCCTGCTCTTTTTCCAATCTATTGAAAGTTGAACCTTGTAGGCAAGAGATATATTATAAGACATTGGGTTTTGTACTGCTAATGATAGTGAATTTATGCAAAGATGGGAAAAGAACATGACTGCTTTTTAAAAAAAGTCACAGTGAGTGGGTGAAACCACTGATGATTGAGAAAGTTGGTGGTGATGTTATGAGCCACATGAATAGATTGATGGTGTGTGGAGGCAGATTGCCTCCTCACACCATCAATCTATTCATGTGGCTCATAACATCACCACCAACTTTCTCAATCATCAGTGGTTTCACCCACTCACTGTGTGACGATGTGAGGAGGCAACCAACAAAGGGTTGCCTCCTCACACCAAACTGGAAACCTGAATTCCTCCCTTAATTTTTATTAGGGTCACCAGGCACCTTCTTAAGCAAGGGATAGCAAATACAAAGCATTTGTCTTACATGTTAATCTCTTCCCGACAGAGTGAATTCTGCAGTGATAAACCTAAGACTGGGGCAAAATACGGGCTCCCAGAGTCATTGGCTATCCTGTCAGAGATGGGTGAAGTCACAGAGGGAATGATGGATACTAAGGTAATGGAACGTAACAGATTAAAAACATATAATTATGCTATTGTTCTAGATGTAATATATTGTTTTATGTTATTGTGAGGCATTGAATCTTTTCCCTTTATTATGTTGGAAACTGCTTTGCTTCCCCCTAGGACAGTGGTTCTCAACCTGTGGGTCCCCAGATGTTTTGGCCTTCAGCTCCCAGAAATCCCAGCTGTTGGGATTTCTGGGAGTTGAAGGCCAAAACATCTGGTGACCCTCAGGTTGAGAACCACTGTCCTAGGGGTTGAGGAAAGTGGTATTAAATAAATAAATAAATAAATATCAATATATTAAATGGCATTTTTAAGAACTGTAACAATGTTCCCAACCACCTAAATTTTCCTTTGCTTCTGTCCAGCACTGCTTATACTTGGAATAGTCTTATTAGTTGTTTAGGGAGTGGGAGGGGTGTTTTTGTTCTCTTGATAGCTCTGAAAATTTGTGTATCTGGCTTAGGAGGCAAAGCTTCCACATAGCTGAGTGAAATAAAATTGTTCTTATAATATAAATGTTGTCTAGTGGACATGAGACACCTTAAATCTCACCCTTGAAGGAGGCTTATTGGAGAAATCTGGGCAAGTGGGTAGCTTTCAGTCCAGATATTTTTCCTCAGAAGACTAAGTAGTGATAAAGAAGAATGATACAATATGAATAATTACTAGTGACTTGTAACAATTAAATATATTACAGTAGACTTTAGGTTATGAAATAATATCATTTGAAATGGTGGATTGGTGAAATTCACAAAATGGAATGTTGTTGTTGTTCATTAAACCCTTGTGCCAGCAGGACTGCTAACCTAAAAGTTGGTGGTTCGAATCCGGGGAGCAGAGTGAGCTCCTGTCTGTCATCTCCAGTTTCTCATGCAGGGACATGGGAGAAGCCTCCCACAGGATGGTAAAACATCCGGGTGTCCCCTGGGCAACGTCCTTGCAGACGGCCAATTCTCTCACACCAGAAGTGACTTGCAGTTTCTCAAGTCGTGCCTGACATGGAGAAAAAAAAAACATTTAGATGACTTGGTTTTTGTTTTCTAAGAGTTAGACAAGGGATTGGGGGAGCTTGTCATCCTCAAGGTGTTGTTGGAGTCCAGTTCCCACCATCCCCAACCACCTTAACCATTAGTGAAGCATGGTAGAGGTATAATTGAACAGTATCTGGAGGAGCAGAGATTCCAGAGCTGAATGTTAGACAAATTCATGGAGGGCAAATGAGTGGTAGGTTGAACTTCTGAGTCCACTATATACACCTGAATGGGGCTAAAGCAACAGGGAAAGCTTTTTACTTTCATGCTATTACCTGAGGCATCTGGCTAGCCATAGATAATAACAACATTCAGGAGCTTTTATTTGATTCTGCAAGTCTGCTCTTTTGGTGTTTGCTCTTATGTTTTACATGGAACTCCTAGTTTTCTAGACATTTTCGACGGTAGCTTCATAAGAAAGTATGTCCTCCTCTTTAACCCAATCGAAGCGACCTGGTTTGTGATGGCAGGATTAGGTGCAAGGTTTTAACAGTTTTTAATTTTAATTGTATTTATATGTTTTATTATTAATTGTATTTATATGTTTTATTGGATTTTAAAGTTTAATATTTTGTGTATTTTTCTCAATGTGGCATTGAATATTGCCAGCAATCAGAAGCTGCTCTGAGTCCCCTTTGGGGTGAAATAGAGCAAGGTACAAATACAGTAAATAATTAAATAAATTTCTTATTTCTCCCTGTAGATGATCCATTTTCTCACACATTATGCTGACAAGATTGAGTCTGTCCATTTTTCAGACCAGTTTTCTGGTCCAAAACTTATGCAAGAGTGAGTATGACACAAGAAAGTTTGTGCTTTGAAATGAATGTTGGATTGAATCTTATGAAAGGTGAAGGGAAAGAGGAAAAAAAGTCCCAAGCAAACTTTGTAGTTGGCTAGGGACTATAGAGAAGTGTGTATCTTAGAATTCCTGTTTGAGAAATCCAATATGGTCAGTGCTGCTGCTTACTTAGTTTGTGACAAGGTTGGATTTTGGGTTGGGCTGAGAATCAGAGCTCATTGCTACAACACATGGAATAGAAACAGTTAATATTTTGAAATAAAGAGCAATGCCTTTGTCCATTTAAGCAACTATTTCATGGGGTGCTACAGCAAATATAATATAGCATTTGCCTACTATACAGCCCCATTTCCTGATTGCGGGGGAAAAATGGAAATAAACAGTGTGTCATGCCACAATGGTTCCCTGTTGTCTTGCCATCATGCTATAAGCAGCATCAAAGCAAAGCTGTAGTAAGAATCTTTTGGCACTTGCCCCCTATCAACTGCCTTAACTCCCACTCTGGGAGAAAGGTAGGATATAAATCCAACAAATAAATAAAATCAGAAGAAGGAATAAATTGCCATACCAGATCCTTGGCTGCTTATAAACATGGCTGAGTGCTCTCATGCTGTTTGTTGCACAGTGATTGAATATCAGTGATGCTTTCTTCTAGATGACATAACATTTTTCTATAAAGGGGGTGATGTATTGTCGGTTTACAATCATCCTCATTGATTTTCCCAGTGGGTTTAAGGTAGGAGACATCCCACATGAAAGCCCCCCTAGAACCATCTGATCTTTAACCGAAAATTCATAGAATAATTTAGAATTCTTTCTCAGCTGGGCTTTACAGCAGAATATGTGCAATTAGATGATGATGATGATGACGATGACGACAACTTTATTTATATCCCACCACCATCTCCCTAAAGGAGATTTGGGCAGCTTACAAAGCAACAAAAGTGCAACATAAGACATATAAAATGCAACAGAAATTTACCAAAGCAATAAGCAACACCAAATCACATAAAATAACAACACACAAAATAAAAAAAATCAAATAGAATAGAATCAACCAATGAAAACACAACAATAAATTGTGGTTAAAATGAGCTATACAGATTTTATGTTCCAGCCACATAATTGATTAAAATACCAGCTTTAAAAGAACAGGGTCTGACTTTGTTCTATTTAGTCATCCAAATTAGATCCAGAAGTGTATTCTCATAAAAAGTTGGCAATGGACCTTGATAGCAAATCTTGTAAAAGTTACTTCTTGGGCAGCAACTCTCAGAGTCCCCAAGTGGCTTTGAAAAGAAATGTTTCCAGGCTCTACTGATATTGCTGTGCTGCCCTTAAATATTGGATTTTAATATCCTTCTAATATTATTTCTTTTTCTTTTTTTACTAGGGAAGGTCAGCCTTTGAAACTGCCAGAAACTAAAAAGACACTTTTGTTTACTTTCAATGGTAAGGGCAGGTTTATGATTTTCAAATGGCTTTTTCCTGTGGATGTAAAGTCTTGCATTTGAAAACCTGTTTAACTTCCAATTCTGGATAGGAGTTTGTTCTGCTTTTAATAGCATTTTTCTCCTCTGATCAGTATCTAAATAGCATATATTCATGTGAGGTCATATTAGTGTCTTTCTATGTTCCTTCAAGTCATCTGTGGACCAACGTTGACTCCATGAATTTCATAAGAGTTTTCCTCGACAAGGAATACTCAGACATGGCTTTCCCAGTTTTTTCCTCTGAAAGCACCTGGCAAACTCCTGTTCGAGTACTAACCTGATTCTGCTTAGTTTTCAAAATCAAATGAGATCTGGTGGCATCAGGGAATTTAGACTTTACTGCTAATATATAGTAGTTTTCAGATTACAACCTAAGCACTTTAATCTAAAGAAAGTATCATTTTGCTTTACAGTGCCTGGATCAGGCAATACCTCCCCAAAAGATATGGAAGCTCTGTTGCCTCTGATGAATATGGTGATTTACTCTATTGACAAAGCAAAAAAGTTCCGTCTGAATAGAGAAGTAAGTTGTGTCATTTTGTGTGCACTCCCATCATATTAAAGTGCAGTTTTAAAAGTAGGTAGCAGGCCTTTACTAACAACCCCCCCCCCCCTTTTTTTTTTACTGGACAAAGTTTCCTCTGTTTTGCTTAAACTATCGCATTCACCAGAGTTGACCAACATTATTTGTTACAGCTTGTGATGTAAATAACAGACAAGAGTGACTGCGCTACATTAGATGTTCAGATGATGCTGCAGAAGTCCAACCAGAATATTAAATGGAGTTTGGAAGATGACAGGAGGCTAATTCTAGAGCTGGGGCAGGATTTCTAAGCATGGAAATTACTCTTTTTGGCTACAGCTCTCAGAATTCCTAGGAATTCTAATAGAAAAAAGTCACACTTCCACACTGGATACTTGTAACTTGAGCCTTGTAGTCTTATTAGGAAGAGTGAAGCACTGTGTACTGCATGTCCTAAAGCTGTATTTTTAAAAAATCTACCTTGGTGCACATGAATGTGTTACAGTAAACTGGCTTCTGACAATGATCCAGCATATTTTATATATGTTTTGCCAGCTTTTTTACATATGTGTTTAGTTCACTGCAGTGCTGTATGACATACAAAATGCTTGCTCATACTAATAGTGACTTATTTTACATCTCTTCTTGCTCTGGATCAAAGGGCAAACAAAAAGCTGATAAGAACAGAGCACGCGTAGAAGAGAATTTTCTGAAACTGACTCATGTGCAAAGGCAAGAGGCTGCTCAGTCCCGCAGGGAAGAAAAGAAACGGGCAGAAAAAGAGAGGATCATGAATGAAGAAGATCCAGAGAAGCAGCGACGTCTGGAGGTAAGCAACATTTTAAAAACAAGTTCCTTAATGTTTGGTGAAAGTTGAGCCGACAAATTCTGGGGAAAAAATTCAAAGTCCAATTGTCATAGGGACAGCAAGTTGGCAAAATCTTGTGAACAGGAGCACAGGCAGCAAAACTAATGTTACAGGGATGTTAAACCTTTTGTATTCTATCCAAAAGTATTTTTGGAGGCTGGAGTTACAGTTAAAAGTGTACCTCTTCTGACTTACAGCAAATTCAGCTTAATAACAAACCTACAGAACTTACTTTGTATTTTGAGAAATGCTATCTTAAACGTTTGTCTGTACTAATGGGATTTCTTAAAATCAGTCCCTCTCATACAGGCAGTTCAAGGTACTGTCTGTATGAGAGAGACTGATTTTGAGAAAGCCCGTTAGTACAAACGTTTAGATAGCATTTCTCAAAATACAAGTTTTGAGTCTGTGTGGAAAGTTGACAGAACTGTCATTGGTCCACTCAAAAAGTGAAATACAATTGCTCGGTGGTTCATGAATTCTGTGAAGGAAGAGTCTCTCTGAGTGCATGTTATGGATCTCTATAATTTTGTTGCTTCTATTTTTTTTCATTTGTCTATTCCAAGGCAGGAAGTTTTTCTCAGTAGTCTACTTGTGTTAGTAGAAAAAGAGGAAAGGCAGGAGAAAAGGTGGGTGGGGGGGAACAAATTGGTTTTTATTTTGGCATGGGTTCTTGTGAACCCATGCCAAACCCTCTTCTACCGATGCAGTAAGAGTAATATTAAAGCTTTAGGAACAAAACATTATACCATTGTGGGAGTGGTGTAGAATGTAAACCATGTGCTTTGTCCTACATTTTCAAAGGTCAGGGTGATGCAGATCTTTACAGTGGTCAGTTTGTGTGGAGGTCTGAAAGCTGCACACATAATAAAAATGATCTTTTCTGAGAGAATTTTTGAATCCAGGGAAACTGACTTTTGATAAGTAGATGTACTGTTTTTCCAAGCTGATAATCTCAGCTTGGAAACCGCATTCAGCACTTGATTAAGTCTGGAAGTGAATGTGCAAAAATAGAATTAATTTTCTGCTGAAGCCAGGTCTCTTCCTCTATACCAATTTATTGTTCTCTAAAAGGACTTCTATGGTTGAGAGGAACCCCATTGCTACCTGGCTCTCTTTTGATGTTTACACTGTTTCCAAGACCAGCTAGAGCTGTGGAAACAGATCTCCCTGATTTTCCGGTCTGGTGGAAGTTGTAATAGAACAATTGAAGCTTCCTATAGTTCCAGATCTGCTTTGTTTTCCACATCATCTCAGGCTGTTCTTCCATCAACCTCCCCTGTAGCATTGAGTTTCTAATTACCGTCTTAGGGGTAAGGAAAGTTATAACTTTTGTTGTCCTGGTGTTAAGCATGGAATCTACTCATTGACACTACAACAAAGTGGAAAAACCAAATATATATACTAGAACCACCTGAGTCAGTTTGCTTTTCCTCCAAAATGACCTGAATTCAAGGTTTTGTCCACAAAACAAGAGCAGTAAGCTGTCAATTCAGGAAGTCCTACAGGTTCATAGAGCCTCTTGATTTTGCATCCTCTAGTCTTAAATATAGCTCCTATTGTCTCCTCCATTTTTTCATCACATAGAGATGAATAATTTTAGAGGTAGTTCCTTTGTAGGCTTGTAATGGTGTATGGTTAAGGATTTGTCAGTCGGGATCTTCTTTCTCATGCCTGTATACCCAGTGTGAATCTAGGAACTTATGTCAGAAGAGATGAAACATCAGAATGACATGATTACATGATGTCTATATTCTTCATAATGTCACCCAAGAATGGTTTGGTTTTCTGAGGTACTCTACTTGCACTATCTTTTACTCAATTACATTCCAACTCGAAGGCAACATAATGAAGTACTCTCAATATGTAGTGTGACCTTAGTGTTTGAAGATGTGTTTCAAACCCCTTATGCTACTACAGACCTTTGTGTTTATCCTTCTTTTGTTCTTTGTAGGATAATCTTTTGGCTGTCCAAGTGTACTGGAGTTTGGTCCTCCACATTTTTTCATCTTCATGGAATCTCTTGCCTTTGACTATGCTTGTTGGGGTTTCTGGGAACTGAAGCTTGAAACATCTGTGGTTTAAAAAGGGTGAAAACCACATAGATAGATAGTCACTTTGACATATTCCTTGTCAGGTCTAATAATGCCAGATAGAATCTTTGTCCATTTCATTGGTAGTGTTATAATTTCATTCATCTCTGGGGAGAGAGACTGCTTACAAGAAATCTATCAGGCATATATTAGTAGGACATTAAATGATAGAAACCTTTTGTCTTGGCCAAAGTTGTTTTTGAGCAGTTTTACAAATATTCAAGCAATAGGAAACAGTAACTGCTGTGATATGTGGGCTCCCTCCTTAGAATGTACTGCCAACGCCATATGCCTTCCTATCTGTGAAAAGGGAAAAGGAAATTCTCACATAGTACACTTCTTGTTTTTGTTTTGTTTTTGTAGACAGGATGGCATTCTTCCCAATTTCCTTCAAGTTCAAGAGAGTTCAGTTCTCAGTCTGGGTCTTGTTATATATTAGGAGACTGACATTCCTGGAGATTCAGATGGCATCTGTGTTACCTGATTGTATGCTCTGATTGCCTTTTTCTCCTTAGAAAGTTGTATCTTCTTCCCCTTCCCATCTCTTTAGGAAGTGAATTTTTATCTTGCCTTTTGGGAAACAGGTTCTATCCTATGTTATGTTCCTTCCTATCTATCATAAGAGAAATGCTCCAGGCAGCAATTTAATTTTCCCTGCCTCAAGAGATCTGTGAATCACTCACAATGACAAAGTAACAATTGCATGGTTGTTGCACAACAGAATGATTGTTGAGAAGAGCCATTAATCTGCACAGCTAACTGAATTTCCTTGAAGCCTTTGTTTCTAACTGGTTTCCTGATTTGCCCTCTAAAGAAACACAGGATCTGATAATTTCATACAACGTGTTCTATTTTCCAACAGGAGGCTGCTTTGCGGCGTGAGCAGAAGAAGCTCGAGAAGAAGCAAATGAAAATGAAGCAAATCAAAGTGAAAGCCATGTGAAAAACTTTTGCAAGAAATCTCTTCCTCGGTGCCAACCACAGAATTGCAATCCGCTGCCTACAATGAGTTAGTTATATCCCTCAGTTTAATCTCCGCCCATTAAGAATAATTTGTAACACTAACATTTGCAACTCGTGGGGTTATATTTAAATCATTTCTCTGCATGTATACATGTATTAAGGTTGTTAAGATGCCAAGAAATTTTCCCTGGGTTCATCATAAGGGTCTTCTTGGAAAACTTAAAGAAAACCTCCTCACATGCGTGTATACACTGGGTTGCGTCCGAAAATGATCCCATCAACATCAAAGTTACACTTCGGTCAGCAACAAGAGAAATTTTATCTGGGTCAGCATTCCTCACAGCTGGGATTAATCCTGAATAAACTTCCCTTACCTTGATTAGTGGGACTGTGAAAAGGTATTTTCAGGGCTGCAACCAATGTTCTGTCTTTACGAGACATGCGGGTGCTTGTATTAGAGGGCTTTGCAGTTGTCTTCCATGTTGCTGGATTAGCTTTCCCGCTTCTGTCTTTTGCTTTTTATTTCTTATACCTATAACTTCTGAAAATGTGCCAGCAATGCATAAGCACTTTGATTCTGTTTTGGGGGTGTGGGAATATTAATTTTATAGTGGCTAATATTTGAAAACAATTCCCACCACCAAACTCTCACAGTTGGGAAAACATAACTCCTTTTTGTGATTGGTACAATCAGCACACTTGGATATCAAACAGTTGTAACATGAAATAGTGGTAGTATGGACTGTATAGTTTTAAACCCAAATGTGGTTGATGGAAAGGGTTCATTCTTTCACAGTTCTTAAAATACAAGGGTGGTAAATGTGTATTATTTAAAGACTAGTGTAGTTTGAGACAAGCGGATTGTAAATCAATCTGTACACTGCTAATCGCAAAGGCTACAGTGTGTGTGGATGTGGACAAGCTTTTGTGTTCAATGTTTTCAAGATCCAGCCCTGTAAATATGGGAATAATGATGTTGAGGTGTAAATAGGTAATTGGGAAATGCTTACTGATATATTTTAAAAAAGCATATTTTAATACTGTTAGTTTAAAACAATATAAAACTTTATATTAAGTTGCCCTGATACAGAATTTGGGGCGCATTAATCTGCATACAGGCCACTACATGAAGATATCTTATGAGATCAGACATGTAGTTCCTCTTGCATTATCCCCTTTTTTTGAATCTTGCTTTTTATCCTCCACACAACTGGCTTGTGTGCACCTCCTTTTTGCACACAATGTGCTGTATTCATTTCCCCATGTAGATGGTATTTGCTGGTTGTAGGTTGGTGCACACATTGGGTTTCCTCTCTACGTCCGACATATGTTTTTAGCAGCTTTCTCTAGAATTCAATGTGTTTTTTGTCATTGCTCTTCAGTGTTGCTTTCTTTTCTATGTTTCTGTGGATGCTGACTATATGACCATTGACAAGGAGCTAGGGTATAAATAACTACAATTATTTCCCAAGCAAGGTAGAATGATTTTTAGAGATGTGTTATCTTTTTGTATCTCTTTTAGGTTATTTACTAAAGGGTTGGCATATGCTGGAAAAACTGGGAACTGGAGCTATGCCTGCTTTGCAGTCTTGTGGAATTGCTGCATTTTATAAATGCTCATCTAGAGGGCATCTGATCATTGTGTGTTATGGGCACTTTCTGCAGCGGGTTTCATGGGAAGAAATATGAGGGTTAAATTTGTTTCTTAATGTATTTTCCTGATGATGCTTTTATCTGCAGATATCTCTGATGCAATAACATTAAGCTGCTCTTTAAATCAGCATGTGCTAAAATCTATTTGTCAGAGCATGGAAATGCACAGGTTCTATCTGAATGCAAAAACCTGCAGCCTGAAAAGACATTTGAATTTAATAATTTTTATATAACTATCATTTATGGTACTTTACAGCAGAAATGGCAATCCTATGTGGGATCCAAACTATTTTGTCACTAGATGTAGAAAGTAAAATTGAATAAAGTATTGTTTCACAGAGTTCCTGTTTCAATGGAAATGTATAACTGGTTTGCTATGAGGTTTTATAAGAAATCATATACTTCTCCAGTAATTGTTGGACCACACACCTTTGTAGACCAGCATTGCTAAGAGTGCTGGGACTTGTGCTCCAATGAGAGCTAAGGAAGTAAACGCAAAAGTTTACACACACCTGATCAACATTTGTGTCTTGTTTTTGGCTTTATCACTGGGTTCAACCTTTGGTTTCATTGTACAGTTCAACAATCATCTGTCCTCTAGGAAGAAAGGCTTTGAATACAGGAAAGGAAGTGCACGATGTTGGCTAAAACAAGGCTGCAAAGGATTCCAGCCAATAGTCCTTGCTTGTAGTGATAAAATAAGGTATGAGACAGGATTACCAGAGATGTAATGAATTTTAAACCCCTCTAAATAGCTCCTTTTCCAGAACTAAACATTATACATTTGATACAGTGGTTCGTGCCTCCTGTAGCACTTAAGAAGTGGGTTCCGAAAGTGAATAGCCAGGAAAGAGTTAACTTCAAGGTGTATAGGGACTCACTGCACCTCTTGAATCTCTCAGCAAAAAAAAAATGGGGCATATTCTCACATATGGTCTTTGAAAATTGAGTCCCCTCTGGGGTGAGAAAGGCAGGGTAGACATGTCGTTAATAAATAAATAAATAAATAAAATCATATACATGGGGAGTGATTCTTCTATATTTTTCCCACCCCTGGTTTAACTAATGAAAGGGAGAGAGATCATGGATTTTTCCCCAAAGTGAATTTTGAAAAATGCGCATGTTATAGTGACTGACAGAGTATTGGAACCCAGGTGTAGGAGATTGGGAGTCAATTCACTCTTAAAATATAAAGCTTTTTGTGGAGACTTTTGAACATATCTTAATCTCAATTTTGTTGTGAGGATACTGTGAAGGGAATGGAGAGGGCCATGTACTGTAAGCTTCCCTGGGCTCCCTGGGGTTTATACAAAACTGCTGTAAGTGATAGTCTTTTTGTTTACTTGTTGCAAAAGCCCTGGAAAGAGAAATGTTGCATTAGGAGGAATATCTTAAAGTTCTATTGCCATTGCATTCATACCTATTGTCTTACGGAATTGAGAAAATTGGCAGCATTCAGTACTGAAAAAGATGAGGCCAGGTGAGTCATGCAACTGGGAAAATTATATACTTGTCCTGCAGAATAGAAGACAATAAAATCTTAATGATGTGTTTTTGGTTAGTTAGATGTGTCACATGCCTTCAAGTAGTTTTCAGCTTAGGTTCACCTTGGGTTCTGGGGCTGAAAGTGTGTGACTTGACCCAGGTCACTCCATGGATTTCCGTGGCCAAGTGAGGAATTGAGCCCTGGTGTCCAGAGTTGAAATCCAACACTCAAACTACATCACCACTACATAGATGACCGAGAAAGAATTTGAAGGTACCCGAAATCAATGAATCCTGCTTTAGAGGGCTCCTGAAAAATTGCTTCCGGAAATATGCATGTGCACAATTTCTATTTATAATGCACTAGCAAAGTGCCTCAAATTACAGTACAAGTGGAGACAGGTGGCATATAATTCTGTGATTCCTTGCATTTGGGAATACAGCAGTAAATTGCCATGTAGAAAACATACATTGTCAATGCACATCTCCTGGATTGTGTTGCAGAGGATAGTGGATCACATAGTACTGGGAAATGAAGAGGCAGTTTTTGTTGACAATGCAGAACTGTAATTCTCAACCTTCCTAATGCCTCAACCCTTTAATACAGTTCCTTATGTTGTGGTGACCCCCAAACATAAACTTATTTTCATTGCTAATTCATAACTATGATTTTGCTACTGTTATGAATCGTAACATAAATATCTGATATGCAGGATGTGTTTTCATTCATTGGACCAAATTTGGCACAAATACCTGATATGCCCAAATTTGAATACTGGTGGGGTTAGGAGGGATTGATTTTGTCATTTGGGGGTTGTAGTTGCTGGGATTCATAGTTCACCTACAATCAAAGAGGTCTGAACTCCACCAACGATGGAATTGAACCAATCTTGGTACACAGAACTCTCATGACCAACAGAAAATACTGGAAGGGTTTGGTGGGTATTGACCATGAGTTTGGGAGTTGTAGTTCATCTACATCCAGAGAGCACTGTGGATACAAACAGTGATGAATCTGGACTAAACTTGGCACACAGAACCAATGTGGCCAACTTTGAATACTGGTGGGGTTTGAGGAGGAATGACGTACGGTTTTGGGAGTTGTAGTTCACCTACATCCTTATGCAATTTCTAATGGGAGCATTAATAAAAACAAAAGGATACACTGACTTTTCTAATACAAAGTGTTACAGATTACCCAAGCTGCTTCTGCTTCTGCTCCTCCTGATGCTGCTGGGCCACTCTCAGTCCCATGTCATGCAGGTGCTTTCCCTCCCTGTCTTGAAGTGACTTGCGAGCCTCCCTCCATCCTCGCATGCTCTCCCTCACGCATGCATGGGCACCACACTGCTATGCACCAAGCCCACCTGCTCTCCCCTCCCTGCTTGGAGTCTCGGAAACAGCCCTTCCCTTGGCTGAGAGGTCAGCTGAGAGACCGGGCAATCACAGTGGAAGAGGGCTTTTGGTGAGAGGATTCTCTTCCAAAAAGAAAAAGAAGGACAGGCAGAGAGATCTTCAGCCTTCTCTGCCAATGTATTTTCTGATGGTCTTTGGCGACCCCTCTGAAATACCCATTCGACCCCTCCAGGGGTTGAGAAATGCTGTTCTAGAGCATGTGGTGGTGTTCACTTTCATGAGTTAATTCAAAGGTATGCCTCAGAAGCATCCATGAAGAAGGAACTAACTTGTTCAATAGTGTTCACAATCCTGCCTCTTCCTCAAGATGGTTTACAGCCTTACACATTAAAAATAATACAATTAAACTCATAAAAACTCATATTAAACTGAATTAAACTAAAAATCAGATACCCTGAAGGGTTCTTTTAAGCCAGTCCGAGTCCCTCTACGGAGGTGAGAAAATCGGGATATAAAAGTTTTAAATAAATAAATACAGCACTTACAACTAATTCATTTCTAAAAGTCTCTGAATAAAAAAAAATGACAGTGAGGAAGGGTAGGCATTCTAACTTCCATAGAGAGAGAGTTCCAAAGTGTGGGGCAGCCACTGAGAAGGTCCTTTCTCACGTTTCCGCCAATCATGCCTGTGAATGTGGTAGAACCGAGAAAAGGCCCTCTCTTGCAGATCTCAGGGTCTGGGTAGAAATTGTTAGATTGTTGAAAGATACAATCTATGAGCCAGCACCTAAGATGTATCAGACATTATAGATAACCACCACTTTGTATTATGCCTAGAAACAAACTGGCAGCCAGTGGAGCTGTTGTAATGGGTGGTTTGTAATCCTTGTAATGAATTCAAGTCAATGCTCTGGCGATAGCTCTTTGTAAAAACTGACATTTCCAGACACTCTTCAAAGCAACCACACAGCATGTCATCCAAATGGGATGTAACCAAGGCATGTGTCACTGTGGTCTGATCGGATGTATTCAGAAATGGACTCAGCTGGCACCCAAGCTTTAAACTTGAAGGAACCTGGGCCTCAAGATTCAAGGCTGAGTCCAGAAAATAACTTAAACGGCAAATCTGAGTCTTGAGAGGGAATGTAACCTCATTCAGCACAGATTCTCCCTATTCCTTGATCTGCCTTTAAACTGACTAGGAGCACACCTGCCTTATCTGAATATTCCTTTGTCAACAGATATTTTCATTTCCAGTCTCCCTATTCTTCTTATAGGGCAAAGGTAGGCTTGTTGATTGTCGATCCTATATTCTTCTTACAGAACATTGTGGCTCTCCAGTTTTTGTTGTATTGCAGCTTTCATCATCTCTAGCCAGCATAGCTATTAGCTACCAATGTTGCAGTAGAGGGTTGTGCATCTAGAGCAGGCATGGGAAAACTCGATGTTTTGGACTTTAACTTCCACAATTCCTAACAGCCTCCGGCTTAAGCAGCTGAGGGGGGAAAGGAAAGGGTACGCGGTTGTTAGGAATTGTGGGAGTTGAAGTCCAAAACACCTGGAAGGTCGAAGTTTGCCCATGCCTGAACTAGAGGGTTGCACATCACCCGCTCCCCATAGAAACTGATTTTATTTGTGCAGAAAAAAATGTCTCTAGAATTCAGTGCTCAAGCCACTGCCATACTTACCCCCACATAGTGCTTACACAGATCTTTCTTTTCCCAGATGTGGTCAGTAAAAATTTGAACCTGCCCTTCCTTCCTTCCCATCCTTTCTGCTATTCCCACACTGCCTCAGTCAACTCATCACAGAATTCAAGAATGAAACTAATAAATACTTTTGAAATACCCATATCCAATACAGAGTTTATTTCTGAGTAAATTGATATAAGGTGGAGATGTCTAACTGCACAGCATTCGATGGAAAAGGGGGGTGGGGGTGGATTCATGTTGGTGTATTATACCAGAGTAGGCAATTGTAATGGAAAGAAGGGAGGGAAAGTTGGGATAGCTGTATAAAATGCATTTGGATTATTAAATTCAGGAATCCTTCACCTGGAAGTGACCCTATGACCCAAACAAGAACTTAAAACATAAACAGTATAGGTATTAAGTGATCTTGATACTGAGCTATTTTAGGTTGTTTTTTTTTTATTGAGAAGTATCTTTACAGGCTTATCTGGAGTACAGTATGTTCTAAAGATTATGTTTTGCAAAGATGTCTGGGCTCTGCAGTTGTTTTGGGAAATTTAGATAATCTTCTGGCCCAAAAGCCGCTTTACAACCTGATCCTATGCATATTTACCCTGAAGTGTTCCACTTTGGTCAAGTTCAGTTGCACAAAGTAGGATTGTAGACTTAAGTACTTTACAACATGATCACCCTTCCATATTCCTATAAAGGTGCCTGTGGGTTATAAAAAGTTTTCCATAAGAAACAGGCGCACCTACCACTACTACTGGTTTAATCTCTGAGCACAAAGGCCCGCATATTCATCCCTTCATGTTCTCCCTTCTACCATTGTTTTCTCCATAATTTGTTTTTAGGTTGCAAACTCTTTGAAGGAAAGTAAATATCTAGAATTTGCAGGGCCTCCCTAATACTTTTGCATCGAAACATCAAAAAACTGCACATTTTCAACATGCTGTACTTGTCTCTGTTTCAGATACCTGTTATTCATAAATCATTTACTTTATTCTCTACTCTTCAGAGTTCAAATATATATTAAAGTGACTTCAGGCTAGGCCCAGAGCATTTTACTGCCTACAACAAAGGACACAACAGTGTTCAACCCTATATACAAAAGCCGACTTCACTGGCAATTTAATTTTATTTTTATAGTGATGAGAGGAGAACATGCTCACTGTATTGGAGCACAAAATTCCAGTTTATGAATGCAAGGGAAGGCAGGCTGCTTGACTCAAATAGTTCTGTTAAGCATCTGCCACTTGAAGTGACTCTTCATTCTGTATTATCCTAAGGCAGTGTTTCTTGACCTTCCTAATGCCGTGACCCCTTAATACAGTTCTTCATGTTGGGGTGACCCCAACCAGAAAATTATTTTCGTTGCTACTTCATAACTGTAATTTTGCTACTGTTATGAGTCATAATGTAAATATCTGATATGCAGGATGTATTTTCATCCACTGGACCAAATTTGGCACAGATACCTGATATGCCCAAATGTGAATAGTGGTGGGGTTGGGGGGGGGGGGAGGATTGATGTTGTCATTTGAGAGTTGTAGTTGCTGGGATTTATAATTCACCTACAATCAAAGAGCATTCTGAATGCCACCAACTATGGAATTGAACCAAACTTGGCACAAAGAACTCCCATGACCAACAGAAAACATTGGAAGGGTTTCATGGGCATTGACCTTGAATTTGAAAGTTGTAGTTTACCTACATTAAGAGATCCCTGTGGACCCAAATAATGATGGATCTGGACCAAACATGGCACACATATTCAATATGCCCAAATATGAACACTGGAGGAGTTTGTGGAAAATAGCCCTTGACATTTGGGAGTTGTAGTTGCTGGGGTTTATAGTTCCCATACAATCAAAGAGCATTCTGAACCTCACCAATGATAGAATTGGGCCAAGCTTCCCACACAGAAACCCCATGACCAACAGAAAATACTGTGTTCTCTGATGGTCTTTGGCGACCCCTCTGACACTTCCCTTGTGACACCCCCAGGGGTCCTGACCCTCAGGTTGAGAAATGCTGTCCTACGGCATACCCTGTCTCTTATTCTCAACCCCTCAAGGGCATTTGACTCTTTAATCACATATTGTGGGGCTGGGGCATGGATGGTTGTGAATATCACTTGTTTCCAATACACCTGCATATAGAAAACATGTACCTGAAAGTCTATGGTATTGTCCCTTCTTCCATTTCACACACTCTATGTTTCCAGTTATATTTTCAGGAGTGATCTGAGACATGTTATTGTAGATGTATTTTCTACATTTGAAAGGTTAATGGAATAGGCAGTATCATCTTCAACAATAGTGACAAGATATCATCTTGCACCACACCTGAGAGTAACTTTCTATCTTACAGATCATAGGATAGGCTGTGAGGCATGGGCATCTCTATTCTGGTGTATTACTAGCGTTCTGTGTCCAATCCTAGAACTTACTTCACACTTGATCCCTCTTGGACTAAAAAACAATTCTAATCTTGGTTCAGATTTGATTATGAGATAGAAACAAACATGATGGAGAACCAGTAGCACAAGGTGTTTCTCCTGTCAGCAATCAGTACAATTTATTATATTGGATTGTTTTAAGTTACTTTTTGCCACAGTGCAGATCTTTTTTGGGTTGGATGTTCCCAGATGGTGGGGCTGAGTGACCACTATTCCCCTTCATTGCCTTTGTCTCATGGAGGTCCCCAGGGCTCAGTAGTACCTTCTATCCCAATGGTTCTCAACCTGTGGGTCCCCAGATGTTTTGGCTTTCAACTCCCAGAAATCCTAACAGCTGGTAAACTGGCTGGGATTTCTGGGAGTTGTGGGGACCACTGCTCTATACTTTTCAGCATCCAAATTATGTCAGTGGAGGAAGAAATCTGGAATTCAGGTGTCGGGAATCAGCAATATAACTAATGAAACCCAGCTATATCTATCTTTTGCAAGTGATGTCCAGGGGACTATGGAGACCTAAACAATGTTTACATGCAGTGAAGGATTGGATGTGAGTTGAATAAAGTGAACTTCAGTTCAGACAAAAAGGAACAGAAGAAAATCTAGTTTTTGGATAAGCATCACAATCTCTTGTAATGCCTCTCAAAGATCAAGGACACATCTTCAGTGTGTTTGTGAACTCAGCATTGCTTCTTAGATGCCAGATGTCTGTTATAGACAGTAGTGGCTTTGCTTTGTGCACCAATTGTATTATTTTCTAGAGAAAGGAGATATGGTACTAGTGATCCCTGCATTAATGATCCCTGATTAGATAAGTGTCATTTGCCTTACGAGGAGCTGCCCTCATAAATGTTCAGAAGCCACAGTGATAACAAAAATGTGCAACCAGACTGCTGTCAGGTGAGTACACATCACCAGAAGTGCACCAACTGCCTTGGGCCTCAGTTTCCTTTTGAGCTAAATGTAATGTGTTGGTTTTGACATAGAAACCCTTAACTTGGAATGAGTGTATTTGAAAGACTGTCTTTTCCCATATGAGTCTGTCTAAAATTTGAGACCTTCAGTGAAAGCCCTGTTGCGTGTCCCACCACCCTAAGAAGGCAAGGTTGGTGAATACACAAAACGGCCCTTTTCCTGTAGTGATGCTTAAGCTTTTGAAGTATGCCAAGCTGACTATATTCCTGCTGAGCTTCCACCAGGTAGCTAAACCTGTACTGTTGCATATAACCTTAACTCCAAAGAGAGCAGTTCTGATTGCTTTAATTATGTGGGTTTTTAAAAACCAACCTAACAATGTGTGTTCTTTCAAAAATTTTGCTGTACAGAGCATTTGAACCTTATGTCTCCTTGCTATACTAATAATATAATATAATGTATATACATATAATATTTCTAATATAAGAATGTAATACAATATAATACTACTACTACTAATACATTATAAATACAATATATTATATTATTAGAATAGTGCAATATCAGTATTATATATTACCGTACTATATTACACTATACCATTATATTGTAATATTATTAGTAATATTGCATGTAATATACAATATATACATATATAATATATCTTGTAAGCCGCTCTGAGTCCCCTTTGGAATGGGAAGGGCGGCATATAAATGTCGCAAATAAATAAATAAATCACATGTTTTTAATGGATTTAGCCCATTATCTCATCCTAGACCTGCTAGAGGCACCTTCCAAATACGTTAGGGTCTGGATATGTGAGGCCCTTTCTACACAGCTGAATAAAATCCCACATTATCTGCTTTGAATTGAAATATGTGGCCGTGTGGACTCAGATAACCCAGTTCACAAAAGATATTGTCGGATTTTCTGCCTTGATATTCTGGGTTTACGGCTGTATGGAAGGGCCCTTAGACAACATTGGCAGTGCCAGGTGGGGATATTTATTTATTTATTTATTTATTTATTACTTTTGCATTTGTGTATAGGAGACACAATTTTACAGTGCCATTATGTATAATAGGATTTGAGTATCAATGGATTTGGGTATCCATTGAGGTCTTGAAACCAAACTCAGTAGATACCAAGAACGCTCTATATGTTAACTTCTTTATGTGGTAAACTAGACCCACTCTCTTTGGTGGCCTTATTGTATTTCGCAGCCCTGAACTTGTGTCTCAAAGACTTGCCTTGAATGCAAAATTGTTCTGGAGAAGCCAATTGTATTTAGGAGTGGTTACAATTTCCCTGAATATCCTTTGCAATTGTCTAAAATTTTAAATGTGAGCTTTTACTAATTTTTCCTATCAGGAAACAGAAATCTCAGGTACTTCTTTATTAAAACAGGCATTTCATAAGTGTGCTTTCAGTTTTAGTTAATGGAATGTCGCAGAGCAGGTTAAGCTGAACGAGGTAGATGCCTCAGGTATTGTATTTTGGGTGTCATGATGAAAGGGCAGAAAATTATTATCTTTGGCCTTCCATAGCCATGGATCTCACCACCCACAGTGTGAAAACACATATATTTAAAAAACAAAAGCAAAGCTTGATTTTGACATTTTACATAACTGACACAATTTAGCTATACCATTATATATAATGGCATCTGAGCATCTGAATTTTGGAATTAAATCCTGGTGAATACTAAGGCCCCAATGTCCTGCAAAAGAGGCATGTATGGAATACTGGCGTATATACCAGAACTTGTCCAAGTATGCATTTTCTTTGTGGCTTTTTCTTCCCTTCCTCCATTTCCTTCATACACTCTCTCTTTTCTTTCTTTTTCCCCTCATACACTTTAATCTTTCTTTCTTTTTCTTGTTTCCCTCTTCCTTTCCTTTCTCTTCCCTTCTTTTTATTTCCTTTTCTCATGTTTTCCTCCTTTCCTTTCCCCTTTCTATCCTTCTTTCCTTTCTCTCATACACTATCTTCCTTTCTCTTTTCTTCCTTTCTTTCCCTGAAACCTCCTTCCTTTCTCTTCCTAATTTTTCTTCCTTCCTTCCCTTTCTCTCTTCTTTCTTATCTTCCTTTCTCTCTCATTTTCTTTCTTTCTTTCCTCCTGGGAAAGGGAATGCCATGGATGTAGCACACCTGGATTTCAGTAAGGCCTTTCACAAGGTCCCCCATGACCTTCTGGCAAACAAACTAGTCAAATGTGAGCTAGGCAAAACTCTATGGTTAGGTGGATCTGTAATTGGTTAAGCAGACGAACTCAGAGGGTGCTCACCTGTGCTTCCTCTTCATCCTGGAAAGAAGTGACGAGCGGAGTGCCATAAGCAGAGTTCCATCCTGGGCCTGTTCAACATCTTTATTAATTACTTAGAAGAAGGGCTAGAAAGCATGATCATCACGTTTGCATTCTCTTCTTCAGGCTAAACATGCCCAGCTCTTTAAGCCACTCCTCATAGGGCTTGTTCTCCAGACCCTTGATCATTTTAGTCGCCCTCCTCTGGACACATTCCAGCTTGTCAATATCTCTCTTCAATTGTGGTGCCTAGAATTGGACACAATATTTCAGGTGTGGTCTAACCAAGGCAGAATAGAGGGGTAGCATGACTTCCCTGGATCTAGAGACACTATACTTTTCCTTCAGTGTTGTCAAGGAACTGCCCATGCAATCCTTTTTTGTGCCAGAATATTATTATTATTTGAAACACAACAAGATGAGTCCACAGCAGGCACTCTGCTGGCTGTTGAATTGGATCACACGTCGGACACTTCCCAAGTGTCTAGGGCTGTGTGATGTGTTGGTGAATAATGCGTACAGATCCCAGTAAGGTGGCTTTCTGCAGCTGCCAGATGATAATTTTGTCAGCGCCAACTGTGTTTAAGTGCAGGCCAAGGTCTTTAGGCACTGCACCCAGTGTGCCGATCACCACGAGACCACCTTTACTGGCTTGTGCAGTCTTTGCAGTTCCATCTTTAAATCCTCATATCGTGTCAGCTTTCCTGTTGTTTCTCTGCAATCCTGCTGTCACCTGGGATTGCAACATCAACAATCCATACTTTGTTTTTTAACACGATCGTGAGGTCAGGAGTGTTGTGCTCCAAAACTCTGTCTGTCTGTATCCGGAAGTCCCAGAGGAGTTTGGCGTGTTCATTTTCTGTAACTTTTTCCAGCTTGTGATCCCACCAGTTCTTTGTCTGCATGATCTTCTTGCAGCAGTTGAGGATGTGATCTATTGTTTCATCTGCTTCCTTGCAGAGTCTACATTTGGGATCTGTTGTCGACTTTTCAATTCTGGCTTTGATGGCATTGGTTCGAATGGCTTGTTCTTCGGCTGCCAGAATCAGGCTCTCCTTTGTCTCATTTTTCAGAGTTCCATTTGTGAGCCACAGCCATGTTTTTTCTTTGTCAATTTGGCTCTCAATTTTCCCCAGGAACTGTCCATGGGGAGCCTTCTTTTGCCAGTTCTCTTCTGTTCTGCTGTGGACAAGTCTACATAGAGACCACCAAACGCAGCATTGCCAAACACGAATCAAGGAACATGAAAGGCACTGCAGACTAATTCAACTACAGAAGTCAGCCATAGCAGAGCACCTGATGAACCAACCTGGACACAGCATTTTATCTGAGAACACAGAAATGCTGGACCACTCTCACAACCACCATGTCAGACTACACAGAGAAGCCAGTGAAATCCACAAGCATGTGGACAATTTCAACAGAAAGTAAGAAACCATGAAAAAGAACAAAATCTGGCTACCAGTATTAAAAAAAAATTAAAATTACAACAGCAAAACAGCAGAGAGGAAACAACCAGGCACATCTAATCACCTCTCAACAGAACTTCCCCCAGGCTCAGCCAGGCCTTCAAATGCTAATGAAGGTGGTCAGTTGAAACATTCACACCTAGCTCCAGCAGAGAAGAGCTCTTTGCCCCACCCCAGTCATTCCACAGATATATAAACCCATTGTCCTAATTCCAACAGACCTCACTACCTCTGAGGATGCTTGCCATAGATGCAGGCGAAACGTCAGGAGAAAATGCCTCTAGAACATGGCCATATAGCCCGAAAAAAACCCCACAAGAACCTTATTATTATTATTATTATTATTATTATTATTAGTCCCCGGTGGCGCAGTGGGTTAAAGCACTGAGCTGCTGAGCTTGTTGATCGAAAGGTCGCAGGTTTGATTCCGGGGAGCGGCGTGAGCTTCCGCTGTCAGCCCTAGCTTCTGCCAACCTAGCAGTTCGAAAACATGCAAATGTGAGTAGATCAATAGGTACCGCTCCGGTGGGAAGGTAACAGCGCTCCATGCAGTCATGCTGGCCACATGACCTTGGAGGTGTCTACGGACAACGCTGGCTCTTCGGCTTAGAAATGGAGATGAGCACCACACCCCAGAGGTAAAGGTAGTCCCCTGACATTAAGTCCAGTCATGTCCTTTACCTTATTATTATTATTATTATTATTATTATTTAGGTTCCCTCAATGTTGGTTCTTGACTGCCTTTCACATAATCTGCCAGTGCATGTTTCTCTTCTTCTACCGTTATTATTATTATTATTACTATTATTACATTTATTCTATTTCAACATCCACAAAAGTGAGGGCAGTGACTTCCGCGCGGCCCCTTTAAGAGCGAGGCGCCTCCCCCGCGCGCCAGCCCCCCCCCCGCCCCCCGCAGATTAGAAGCGAGTGAGGGAGCCGGGCTATTTATAGAGCCAGGGCCCGTCACGTGACCGCGAATGACGTCACCGAATGTTGTTGTTAGTGTTTGGCGGCGGCAGGCGAGCGAAGCCAGCTGCAAAGATGGAGGAGAAGAGGAAAAGGAGGAGGAGGCTGCTGCTGTGGTTATGAAGGGCTGCCGTGGCAGGGACAGCCGCTTATAGCTCTCCCCCCTCCGCCTCTCCTTTGGGTGTGCGTGTGTGTGTGTGTTGCGGTGGGGAGGAACACATCTGGGACAGGCTGGGCCCAGTCATTGCAAGCTGACCATCCTGCAAGGAACATCTGCAAGGAACAAGCAGCAGAAGCAGCAACAGCAACAGGAACGCGCCATTTTCCCTCAGCTTCTGGCAGGTAAAAAGGAAAGAAAGCGATGGCTGAGGAGAACTGGTGCAGCCACAGCAGACCCCCATTCTTTCCTCTCTTCCTTCCTTCCTTTGGGCTCTTGAGGTCCTGCTTTAGGGTGCAGCTACACTTCCAGAACTAATGCAGTTTGACTCAATGTGGCTCAATACTATGGGGTCATGGGAGTTGTAGTTTTACAAGGTATCATCTAGCCATCTCTGCCAAAGTATCTCACGAAAATCCAGCACAGAACCAGAGTACTTGAAAGTGGTGCTGAATTGCATTAAGGTTACACTGTACATCAGGCATGGGCAAACTTCGGCCCGGCAGGTGTTTTGGACTTCAACTCCCACAATTCCTAACAACCGGTAGGCTGTTAGGAATTGTGGGAGTTGAAGTCCAAAACACCTGCCGGGCCAAAGTTTGCCCATGCTTGGTGTAGGCTGTTAGGAGTTGTAGGAATTGAAGTCCAAAACACCTGCCGGGCTGAAGTTTGCTCATGCCTGGTGTAGATACATTCACAGAAGGCTATGTTGTGGGGTTTGGAAAGGGGGATACAAGAGGGACTCTGAGGGTTGGGGGTCTCAGAGATGCCCTGAAGTTTGGACTGAAAAAAGTATGGGAGGGATATAGGAGGTAAAGGGGAAGGAGAACGCTGGGTGGTGCGTGCAAAAGACAGAGAAAGGCCAGTATTGGGGAAGGCATTTGGGTGTAAGGTATTTGTGGTGGGTTTAACAGACCCAAAGTATTTGTGGTGGGTTTAACAGACCCCAAAGTCTGTGGCACCAAGTTGGAACTGAGATACTGCTGGACAGACGTCTTCCGGCATTGCAGTCTCTCATTGAAAAGAAAAGCACTTTGCGTGTGTGGAATTGTAAGTAAGTTTGGAGCTTCAGTGACATAACAACATTCAGGTATTGCTCCCTGTTTAACAGACCCCAGGTATTTGTGGTGGGTTTAACAGACCCCAAAGTCTGTGGCACCAAGTTGGAACTGAGATACTGCTGGACAGACGTCTTCCGGCATTGCAGTCTTTCATTGAAAAGAAAAGCACCTTGCGTGTGTGGAATTGTAAGTAAGTTTGGGGCTTCATTGTCATAACTACATTCAGGTATTGCTCCCTGCATCCCGCTGTCATTGGGAAGAAAACTGTCTTGTGCATAATATACACAAACATATGATATCACACACAAGAGAGTTTTATTTTCAGTGACAGTGGGATGGAGGGAGCAATACCTGGATGTAGTTATCGCAATGGAGCTCCAAATTTACTTCCACTTCCACACATGCAAGGTGCTTTTCTTTTGAGATATGATGTGTGTGTGTGTGTGTGTGTGTAAGGGTGAAGCTTCAGTGCCATGACGAAATCCAGGTATTGCTCGACAGGATACTGCCACCATCCCACTCTGTCATTGAAAAAAAAACAACTGCCTTGTGTGTAAGTAAGTGTGGGGCTTCAGTGCCACAATCAAAGTGATGTATTGCTTGATAGGCTCCTCCCTCCACCCCGCTCTGTCATTGAAAAGAAAACTGCCTTGTGTGTGCATATATGTGTGAACCTCCTGAGTGTGAGAGCCATTCAGCAGTAGAACTCTCTGCCCCGGAGTGTGGTGAAGGCTCCTTCTTTGGAAGCTTTTAAACAGAGGTTGGATGGCCATCTGTCGGGGGTACTTTGAATGCAATTTTTCTGCTTCTTGGCAGGGGGTTGGACTGGATGGCCCATGAGGTATCTTCCAACTCTAGGATTCTATGATTCTATGGTTAGAGTGTTAAGTATGGGGCTTTAATGCAACAATGGAATTCAAGTATGGCTTGACAAGCTCCTCTTCACCCTGCTCTGTCATTGAAAAGAAAACTGCCTTGTGAGTGCTGGTAGGTAGATAGGTAAGCAGGCAGGCAGGTAGATGGATGGACAGATGGATGGATGGAAAGATAGATGTGTATGTAAACATAGGTAAGTATAGGACTGCAGTGCCATAATGAAATTCAGGTATTGCTTGATAGGCTCCTCCTCCCATCCCGCTCTATCATTGAAAAGAAAATCATGTGTGTGTGTGTGTATGTGTAAGAATGTATAAGAGTAGGATTTCAGAACCATAATAAAATTCAGCTATTGCTCCATTGCTTTTTCTTTCCATCTGCTCTGTCATTGAAAAGAAAACTGTCTTGTGTGTGCATATATTTGTGTTTGTAAAAGTGTAAATAAGTGTGGGGCTTTAATGCCACAACGGAATTTAGGTATGACTTGACAGGCTCCCCACTCCGTCATTGAAAAGAAAGCTACCTTGTGTGTAAGTAAGTGTGGGGATTCACTGCCACAATCAAACTGAGGTATTGCTTGACAGGCTCCTCCCTCTATCCTGGACTGTCATTGAAAAGAAAACTGCCTTGCGTGTGCATATATGTGTGTGGTGAGAGTGTAGGTAACTATATACAGGTATGGCTCGTCAGGCTCCTCTCCATCCCGCTCTGTCATTGAAAAGAAACTGCCTTGCATGTATAGGCAGATAGATAGATAGATAGATAGATAGATAGATAGATGTGTAAATGAAAGTAAGCGTAGGGCTCCACTGCAGTAATGAAATTCAGGTATTTATTGAAAGGCTCCTCCCTCCATCCTGCTCTGTCATTGAAAAAAAAAAATCACCCTATGAATGTGTGTGTGTAAGAAAGTATAAGTGTGGGGCTTCAGCTATTGCTCCATTGACTTTTTTCCATCCTGCTCTGTCATTGAAAAGAAAACTGTCTTGTGTGTGCATACATGTGTGTTCAGTAGAGTGTAAGTTAAGTGTGGGGCTTTGATGCGACAACAAAATTCAAGAATGGCTTGACAAACTCCTCTCTCCATCATTCTCTTGTCATTGAAAAGAAATGACAGAAAAGAACTGCCTGATGTATGTGTGGACAGATAGTTAGCTGTAAGTGTAAGTAAGTGTGGGGCTTCGAAATTGTTGCTCGACGGGCTGCTCCCTTCATCCTGTTGTGTCATTGAAAAGAAAACTGCTGTGCGTGTGTGTGTGAAGGTAAATGTGAGTCTCCTCTTCCATTGCTATCTATCATTGAAAAGAAAACTGCCGTGTGTGTGTGTAAATGAGTGTAAGTGCCATGATGAAATTCAGGTATTGCTTGACAGGGTGCTCCCTCCATTCAGCTCTGTCATTAAAAAGAAAATTCCTTTGCATGCAATATATGTTTATGGTATCTGCTGGCATTTGGTTCCAGGGGCCTTGTGGATACTCATATGCAGCATATGCAAATAACTTCAAAGATGCTCCCCGGTTCCAAATCTCTTTTTGTCAGTCAATGGAATTTTTCTGAAAATGAGCTTATGTCCTTAACTACGGATAAGTTCAAACAGTCCACATAGTCACTGCAGGTAATTGTCAGCCCTGAAAATGACACTGACCTAAGTACAATAAGCTGTTGGTATCTTCCAGGATTTGGTTCAAGGACCCCCCATAGATACCAACATCGGTGGGTGCTCATTATATACAATGACATAGGAAAAAATGGTGTCCCTTGTATGAAAAGGCAATGATCAAGATTTGATCTTTGGAATTATTCTTTATATTTTTGAGCTATGGATTGTTGCATGGATTTAGAATTGGGGAAATACAGATGGCCAGTTGTATGAACTCAGTAATGTATAATCTTCAAGTGGATATGATTTCACATTAAGCAGTGAATATAGACAAGTGAATGAGTTCTGAATATTCATTCATTGCACGTGTGTTCTTAGTGTGTGGTGTATCCTACTTCTTTATTAATCTCTGTGACAGGAGCAGTATTTTATGCTGACTTCTTTGTCCTCCTCTTTCCTCAGTTCCCAGTCTGCAGCATCCTGATGCTGGGATAGCTTTATACATATGCAGATTGCTGCCTCAAAATTGTTTTGAGAAGTTTGCATCTGGTTGGCAGTGTATCTGCAAACAAGAAAGAAGGGAAGAGAAAAAAGAATTCACACATCCCTTTCTTGAATATTGATGCTAGATGTACCATTTTCGTTAAATGACCACCTCTGCTGTCTCTTTGGGACTATGAAAGAGCTTACTTGCCTCCATTGCTTTGAGGCTTCAGGGAATAACAAGGACTTGATAATGTGTGAGTTGATTGAGCAAAGGAAAAGGTGTTTATTGATGGTCTGCCACAGGTTTGTGCTTGGGATGGGTTAGAAATATTAAATAGGAAAGTTGCGGGATTAGAGCAAAATAAAGATATCATTATTATCAGTGGCTGTTGTAACCAGAAATTCTTTATTTGATACCTTGATTTTGTATCTCTGAAATATGAAATGTGAACTCTTGTTTCATCTGCAGAATGCCATAGGAAGAACTTTGTCAGTCAGTGAAATATGATGCATGAAGTGTGGAAAACACCCAGAAGGAATTTGTATTCGTCTATTGCAGAAAAGCAGCAGAAAAATATTTCTTACGGGATCAGTTTTGGTGGACTAGAGTCCACTTCACCAGGTGCATGCTAGTTGATAGGTGTGTGCACTTTTTTTGAACTTGGCAAAGATTTGACCACACTTCCAAATTCTTTGCCAACGGGAAAGTCACATGGCCTTCAGAGCTATCTGATTGAAAATTTCTGATGTTCCAAAGATTACTTTGCATTCTGTAAGGGTTTTTTTTTTTTTTTTTTTTTTTTTTTTGCATTTGAATTTGCAATTATCTGATGTCCTTCCTTGGCTGACAATTGTTTTTTTCCATACATATAACTACGATAATGTGTAACATTGATTAAAGAGGAATGTGTCTGTCAGAGTGCTTTTTGTTGGCGCGTGTGTAAGAGAAAAAATCAGTTAGTGAGGGATAGAGATATGAAGAATGTATATTATGAAAAGCAAGGTTGGGTTTCATTCCTCAAGTTGAATGTGTTTATTTGGCCTTATCCCACGTTATTTCAAAATATAGGGCTGTTTTGTTTGGAATGGGGTAGACAAACAAACTGCTGTAATGTAATGTAACAGAGGGAAGCAGGAGGCTTGCCTAACTTTTGCAGAATTCCTTTGCACTTGAAGTATCTCACTTGGAATCTTCTTTTCGTGATGAGTTATATGCTGGCAGCCAAGTCATGTTTTTGTGAATTTTTCAAGGAAGTCTCACTGGTGAGGGATCTTTATGAGTTCAGGTCTTTTTTGTGACCTTTTCTGCTATCTGGACACTGATTTGATGTACCTGTTTGCTGTGTCTGTGGTGTACACAGTGGATCAGATGCGTATGTCCTTGCTGCAAGTTTGTGTGTCTAATCTGTTTTTTGTATAGCCTTTGAGCTCACATAAACTTACTAGGCAAGATACTATTTTTTAACCTTAATCCCTCCCCCCCTTCCTCACTGGCCATCTGTATTAGAGAGAATACAATACTGGCTGTTACAAAGCTTTTGAACAGGATTACTGAGATAATAATGTGTGAAGGGCTTTGAGACATCAGCTAGATGGTCCTTTGTTTTTTTCCATGTCTGTGATCTAGTAGTCCTGTTATCTTAGAGCAGAGTTTCTCAACCAAGCTTCCTCTGAACCCCAGTTTTACTAGGAGACCCTAGTAAAGTTCTGTGAGAGTTCTGCAAGAGATCATGTTTGGGGGGAAAAATGAACTTTTGATCAGTTAGAGATATAATTTTATGCCTGGTTCCCTGAGACCTGAAAATTATTTCAGGATATAAAACTTGAGAAGCTCCTTTTAAATTTTTTATCTTCAATTGTCCTAGTTCCTAAAATATATGTTGACATTTTTGTATAGCAGAAACCACGTTGAGAATGGCTCAAACATTCTGGCCCAGAGTACAGGATCAAGTTCTTGCTTTTAATTTTGTTCATGATTGCTCTGAGAGATACAAACTCTTCATTAAGTTTTCATTCCCTACCAAGTGTTTCTTGGTAGCTTAAGTCAAATAGCAAATTAGAAATGCTATCTTAATATTTAAATACCAGTGAAGGCTAGGTCTCCCATATTTACAGCAATGTTTTGATAGCACGAGAACAAAGATTTTTTTCTGGGCTGTGCTTATCTCAGTGGACTAATGGTTCTGGTTGAGTGCATGTATACATCAGTGTACACATCAACAAAATGGACAAGCAGAAATATTTTTGAAACCAGTTACCATTATGCTGTTAAATTTTAACAGTTAAACACAATTACATTTTAACAGTTAAACACGGGGGAACAGTAATCAAGAACAGTCTTGTAAAAATGCTGACATGACATCAGTGCAAAGGTGTACTCATATTGTTACAACTTGCCAACTTTGCCAGCCTGATTGGATTAGATGAGACTCATCAGATTAAGATAGAATTTTGCTCTTTTCATTGGAAAAAAAAACCCAGTTTCTAGTGGTGGAACAATCCTAACTTCTTCTTCAGTCTCTATCCATTCCTGAAACTGATAAAGACAGAGGCCTCTTCCAGACAGGCCCTATATCCCAGGATCGGATCTCAGGTTTTCTGCATTAAACTGGATTATATGAGTCCCCACTGCCAGATAATCTGGGATAAACAGAAAACCTGGGATCAGATCCTAGGATATAGGGCCTGTCTGGAAGTGGCCAGAATTAGGCTATTTTCTAGCAGACTGATTTTCTAAGCTTTTCACAGTTTTGTCCTTTTGGAAATAAGTTGCCCATAGCCAGCCACATGATCTGGATACCAGAATTCACCCCTTACTGACATGTTGCTATTTTTCCTCCTCTTAGGATTCACTTAAAGAACTTTGCCCCTTTGCCACAGAGATGCCCCAGCAGTGTTGGCAGGACAGCATTTGACCATCTCTACCATCAGCTCCTTAATTCCCTATGTGAACATTGCTGTAGGCATAGCTTTGCAAACAGCTGCCTTCTCCTTGCCGATTGTTCATCAAAGGACAACATGAACTCCACAAATGAATCAGGTAGGTGAGATAAGGGCAAATCTGGGGGAAGTTTCTTTCCTGGACTGAAATCCAGAACAACTTTTCTAAGGGTCATGGGAGGCATGGGAAAGCTTTCTCCTCTCTTGTTGGCCAGATGTCATGGTATTAGCCTTCTGAGTAGTCTTGTAACTGCATAATGGAAGGGTGCTTAGAGTGGGTAATATGGGGGTAAAGGGTTTCATTATTGTATTATACCCACATATTTAAAAAGAATGGAATATAGACATGTTACTGTTCTGTATACATATTTGCTGAAGACTTTGGCTAATATGTAAAATAGGTTAGGAAAGAGAGTGGAGGATTTGTCAGATATGGTGGGGAAGGGAGTGAAGGAGAGTTCATGTCTTTTCCCCAGCTCCATTCAGCTATTTAACATGTTCAGCTGTGTGCCTGGTTTCTCAAGACTAGAGATGTAAATATTTGCTTACTTTATTCTTACATATAAGAACAAATAATTTTGCAAGTTGTATTCCAGTTGAGATTGCAGTCCTTTTTGCATTTTTGATTGTGTGCATGCGCATTTTGAGACTTTTCTTATTCAACACCCCCCCTATTTTTTCTTTCAAAATCCTTTTTCTTCATAAAACTATATTCTGTGCAAAATACTTTTTTCTGTGCAAAAAATGTTTTTTCCTACAAAAAAAGTCAGAAGTGGCTGACCATTTTCTTCATAGAGTGTCTTGAGACTCTTTCTTGTAGGTGTTCTTCATGTCGTTACTCAAAACTCCTTTCCCCCCCAAAATAAGCCAACATTATTACACCCCTTTATTTACCAATTTCCATTGTGGCAGCTTTACAAGCACAGCTTGATTGAATCCACAGCTTGTAAGTGGAGAAAGGGAGTTCCTGACCCAGTCTTATGAAAGATAAACTCAAGCAAGAAGACATATTTGGTAGCATTTCCACCATTACCATCAGTTGTCTTTAGGCAATTTGTAAGGCCTCAGCACACAACAGGACTCAATGCTGATAACCACTTGTACCATATTATCCGCAGTGCCCAAATTTAGTTTTGCTTTGGACCACTGGAGCTTTTTGTGAGTTGGAGGGCTTACAAGTCACTAAAAGAGGACATATTTGTTAGATATGGATGAAACTGTGGGTATTGGTCCCGCGAGGAGATGATATTGTACTGTGATTTCTTTTCAGCAGTAAACTTTACCTCTGTACTGTCTGGGCTTCCACTTCATCAGAAAGCAATCACTGCAGCTCTCCTTTGCTTTTGTTTCTATGCATCATCTGGAGTGTCACTTCTGACTGAAGGACAGTCTATAAACTGAATAAATAAAAATAAGCAAAAACTTTAATGTTATTTCTTTCACATGGCCACTTTATTCATCTGGAGAACAGAAGGTTATATCCTGTCCTTGAAATATTTTCACTGTTTCCTGTATGCGTATCAGCATATAGCTATTAAAAGCTGAAGAATCTTATTGGATTAATTTAATTACAATCTTTTCCTGGTTGGATATGAATCACATTGTGGTAAGAGTAGAATTTGTATCCAAGTTGTGGTAAAGTGCCAGTGTGAACACACTACACTGATGCTAGCGTGGAAACAAAGTATGCCAAAAAGAGAGAGAATGTTTCAAACTGATTAAAATGTCTGCATGAACTGTCTTCTGAGAATGTGTTGCACAATGGAATGTAGATAATCTTAATACAGTATAATTGCTGTGCCCACTCACCTGCATCCAACCAAATATCCCCTCTCTAGGAATTTTTTAGGTTCTCCAGACAGTTCTTTTGTATGTTACCAGAGACGTGGAAGTTATTCATTTCAATAGGACTCCTGTTTCCACAGTAAGTTTAGGCACATATTTCCCACTGAAACGGTGGCTCATAATGTAGTCTTTTTTTCTGTCTGTTTAGAGCTGCACCTGTTAATTGCATACATTGCTTAATGACCATGTTCAATAAACTAGTATGATTACTATCCTGTCTTGCTACTTTGGTTTTCTGTGTGAAATAATACCCTGCGCAGAGTTGCACACCTCTAATTTCAGAGAAAGGCTCTTTTCCTGATGACATCAGAGCTGACTGTAAAACCTTTGGATTAGTTTTTAAAAACCCATGGCTGAGCTTGTGATTAGGCAAAGTGAGTGGCAGCTGTCTCAGGTGATGGACTGAGGAGTGGTAGTGCCTTATGGTTCTGTGGAGCCCAGGTGATTTCTCCTACTTCCTATGCTATTTTAATCTTTAGCTCTAATGACCAGTTCTTCTGAAAATGTTAAATAGCAGATTGGGAGATACCATGCAGGGATAATACAATCTGTTTTTTCAAAGGGCAAACAGATGAAGGCGTAAACAGTGTGGAAAACTCAAATGTATTAGGGTACAGTTAGCTATGACAACAACCAGTAAAAGCAGATACTACTTTAATCATTGTCTAAACTTCATATAGTCGACCTTCCACATTTGCAGGTTTTAACTTTTTGCTGATTTAATTAGTTGTTGAATTGATTAATATGTTATCTCTAGGAATCTCTATGTCTCCAGTGTGAGTCTATTACAGAGTTGAGCTTAAGGATCTAGCAATTCCTAGAGCGATGTTCTCTCAGGTTTTAAAAAAGCAATTTTTTCAAAAATTAACTTTTTCATGGATCCTGCACCTCTAAAGTAAGGAGTACTCCTACTATAGGAACAAGCTTTGCCTGTTCCAATAAGAGTTAAGATGTAACGAGAGCCAGTTAGGAATTATTTAGAGAATGTGGTAAGATGTGGAGAGGAAAAATTAAGACTGAAATTGATATTTCAAATGTAACTTCTATGGTTTGCTATATAAATTGCATATACAAGAGGGGAGGGTGGGAGTGGGAGAAAACAATAAATAACATTTTTTTTAAAAAAAGATGTCATGAGAGCCCTAATTTAATAGTTTTATTTAAATATTTGTGGTCCCTGAAGTATACTATTATATCCAACAATCAACAGACGAGTGTCCAGTTGGCAAAGTGGTGGAGCAGTGGTGCCTCAGGTGCCCAGCCTCTGGAGCTGGATTGAGTGCCCAAGTTCTCTTCCTCATTTTGGGAGTATCTGCTTCCAAATGGACTTTTGGGCATACTGGGAAATGCAGGGTCCTTATAACTACTTCCTTATTCTTCCTTATGAGCAACCCTGAATGCATTGTTTACAAATATAGAAAATTAATAAATTATCTCCAGATGATCTATGTTGTTAGACATCACCCTGCCTTAAAATAACTATCAGAGGCATTTAAGGGCTGGGATACAACAGTTAAGGAGGGTGGCAGCTGCAATCCCTGGAGGATAAAAACAGCTGGGTCCTCTATGATGGGTAATCAGAAGTGAAGTGAGGCAAAGAATCACTAGACAGAGATGGGAATGGTTACAAGCAGATATGTTGAACCAAAGTTTCCCCAGCAGTGAAAGCAGGGGCAAATGCAAAGAAGAGAAATTATGCTGTTGCGGTGGGGAGGAGGTTCCTTTAGAAGCCTATAAACCTGCTCATTATGAGTGAGGACCCTTCCACATAGCTCCATATCCCAGAATATCAAGACAGAAAATCCCACATTATCTGAGTGTGGACTTAGATCACCCAGTTCAAAGCAGATGTTGCAGGATTTTCTGCCTTGATATTCTGGGATATAGGGCTATGTGGAAGGGTCATGAGTTTCTGTTGTTCTACTTTTGGTAACTTAACATGCTTTTTGGTTTAACTCAGGATCAGAATCATGTGGCCTTTGGGCTGCCCTGAAGAATCTTTGGTTGAAAAAGGAGAATCTTGACAATTTTCCTTTAAGCAATATGCAGTGGGTCTCTGGATTCAATCTCTCTTTCTCTCTCTCTCTCAATTTTAAAGATCTATTTATTACTGGATTCTAAGTATTTTATTGAAAGGTAGCAGCCACACAAATTATTTAACTTCCTTTGGGTATATTTTTGAAGTACATTTTTAGTTGTAATGGAAAGTTTTGAAAAACCCGACAGAAGAAATGGTTCTTTAGATTTGACACCAAATTAAGCATCTATAGGGCTATTGTTAATTACAATGATCATTCAGATCTTGATTTAAGATAGTGCTATTCTCCTGGGAGTTTACTAACTTCACTGCCTCCAAATGGATGTGAAATATATTGCTTCAGCCCTATAAGAGTACCAACTGGGTTCTTTAATTTCAGACGCCTCAGCAACCCAGCCAGTAGAGAAAATTCCCTTAAATCATAGAATCTTACTGCTTTGGCCTGATTGTCAGGAGCATTATATAATACTTTCTGGGTCATTTCATCCTCTGTGACTGATATTTTGCCAATGACTCAAAACTGCTTTCAGCTCAGATTCACTTTTCCCTGTTTTGTTTTTGATTTCTGGATTAGCAGCACAAGGAAATGGTATGCACATGTGACAGGCCAGTAGGCCAGGATGCCTTGTATTCATATATGGTTTTACTGTATGTATGGGCAAGTGTGTATGTTTTGCATGTTTTGATATGGTCAAAATTGACTAATCAATAAAGAATTGTTGCTATGCACATGGTCCATATGATTTACGATACATGTTAAAAGTGTTACTTTGAATAACCTATTTGAGAATTCATAAATCTAGTTAACATAGTTGCTATTTTCTTTAAAATGCAATTTCTTATTACAGTCTTCAATTTTGCAAATATCTGTAGGGTATTACTCAGAACTTAATGTCTAGCTTTCAAGACTTGATATGCCTGCTCCATTCTAAAAATGTCAGAAGGCTGATTATGGTTATACCACTATGGTGCAGTAGTTAATGTGTCTGACCAGAAGTGAAAGACCCATCTTCAAATCCTTGCTCAACAGCAACAGCTATCTGGGAATCTCTCTTTCAGGGGAGATAAAGCGGTATATAAATCATTATCATCATCATCATCATGGGCCAGTCACAGCCTCCAGGCCTAATTTACCTTGAAGGATGGTTGGAAGGATGAAATAGTCAGTGAGAGACAAAGAGAGTGGTGGAAGAACCCTATATTGTATTTTGAATTTCTTTGGTGGGGAAAAGTGTGGGTTTTCCTCAACCTCTTCCCATCTTTTGTGGGGGGTTCTTATCATGTAATCCCAGATCAAAAGACAACCTGATGGAATGGCACTACCTAGAAGACTCCTCCACCTTGTGTGACTATGAAGCAAAACAGACAACTCCACATCTGTATGCTTGTCTGCAATGTCTGGCCTCATGTACAGAAGGAGGCTACAAACAATGCAGTTGTTGTTGCCCGTTTTTGGTCCTTCTATTTTTTATCAGTTTTATACTAATTTATGCAATGCTTTTGATACATTTTTTGAAAAAATCACGCAATTCCTCAATTGTGGGAAAATTTGGAAACTTTTGTGGTGAACACTGCAATTACTAAGAGTGAGGGCTTTCTCTGGCCCGCATCTTTGCTGCATTGAAATGACCTCATCTTAACCCATTAACAGAACACCAGCTGTGGGGGCTGTCTAAATGCCCTCAAGGAATCTATTAGGATTTATGGAATTTCTGTCCTCAGTGATGCCACCCCTCTTGTCTGAGTCCAAGCTTTCAGATAGGCAGGGTCCATCTTCATTGTAAAATAAATGCAGTTTGACATCACTTTAACTGCTATGGAATCCTTGGAGCTGCAGTTTGATGGGGCACCAACACTCTTTGGCAGAGAAGCACAACCTCTGAGGATGCCTGCCATAGAGGTGGGTGAAATGTCAGGAGAGAATGCTTCTGGAAAGATGTCCATACAGCCTGAAAAACTCACAGCAACTCAAGGTTAAAGACCTTGTAAAATGACAAGTTTTATTATTCCAAAGTATTGTGCCATGGCAGTTAAAGTGATGTCAAACCGCATTAATTCTACGGTATGTAGATGAATCCATTGTTTATGGAGGGCAAACACATATAAAAACTTTTTTTTTTTTTACAAAAGTTAAATATATCAAAATATTATGTTTAAAATGCCACTCGCACACTCCTTTCAAGCTAACCAAAACCAACCTCTTGACCAAGTCTTTCTTCTTTCTCCAAGCCTGACCTGACACAAAGCCTCCTGTCTAACTACCCTCAAATCGAACTCCCAGCTGTCAATTGTCATTCAACAGCATTTTGCAAATCTCCTTCGAAATGCTACTAATTAGCATTCATTCCTACATTCCTTTCTCTCTCCACCACTCAATTGTTCTGTACCAGGCATGGGCAAACTTTCTAATTTGGGGGCCACATGACGACCTAGAGAGGGATGTGTGGGCCAGGAGCGAAGGGGGTTCTTCCCAAGCTCCTCCTTGCCCTTTCCTCCCCTTCCTCTTCTCTTTTGGAGGCAGAAAGTGAAGGAAAAACAGGAAACATTTGAATCCTAAAAGAGTTAGCCTTTGTCAGGATGAGATGGTGGACGGGAGAGAAAAAGTGTATCAATTAGACTACATATTGCCTACTCCTGATATATAATCCTAGAGCTGGACGAGACCTCCAGCGGCCATCCAGTCCAACCCCCTGCCATGCAGGGAGGCACAAGCAAAGCACTCCCAATAGGCAGCCTCTGCGGAAAAGCCTCCAGAGAAGGACACTCCGCCACACTCCCAGGCAGCCTATGCCACTCTCCAACAGCTCTTACTTTCAGAAATTTCTTCCTAATCTTTTCAGTCAAATCTCTTTCCCTGCCATTTGAACCCATTGCTCCCTTGTGCCCTGATCTCTAGAGCAGCAGAAAGTCAATTTCCCCCTTTCTTCTTCAATGGGACACCCTTTTATATCTTGAAACATGGTTCTCATGCTCCCTGTCTACTTTCTCGTGTCTCAGCTAACCGTCCCCAAGAGGAAAAGAGGAAGAAAAAAGAGAAGGGAGGAAGGGAAGGAGGGAAGGAGGAAGAGAATGATGGAAGGAAGGAAGGAAGGAAGGATGGAATAGAATGAAGGGAGAGAGAGGGGAAGGGAGGAGAGAAGGAAGGAAAGACAGAAGGGAAGGAAGGGAGGGAGAAAGAGAGAGGGAAGGAGGGAAGGAAGAGGGAAGGAAGGATGAAGGGAAAAAGAGGGAATAAAGGGAGGGTGAGAAGGGGGAAGTAAGAGAGAAGGAAGGAATGATAGGATGGTGAGAGAGAGGAGGACCTGAGAAAAGAGCCCAAGGAGCCATATCTGGCCCCTGGCCTGGGTTTGCCCATACCTGTTTTATATCATATACTCTTATAACCAATCAATAAATTAACCATATTTTCAAATATAAATACTTGACAGCACAGAAATAGTGATAAAATATAGCAGACATTCAATGGTAAGACACAGGCAGACTTATCTAAGGACATTCTATGTTGTTTCTCATGCTTTCTAGGCCTAGATTGAAGTCAAAGGATTTTAGGGTTTCTGATTTTCCCTTGTTGGCTTTGAGTGTGTAGCAGAAGTGTTTTTGAGTTTGAATGAGTTTTTAAGACCTGCATTTAAAAAGCTATCAATAGATGCCAAAAGGAGCAAGATGGCATTTTAGCAGTCTCCATGGCAACGCTGTATTTGTGCCTACTCCAGCCCCAGCCAAGAGTAAGCCCTTTCCCATTTTGTGAATGCCGCCTTAACTGGAATGCCATCGCTTTTGTTGCTGCTGAGCCTTGTGGATTTAACTGCAAAGCATAAACCCATTCAGGTCAAGTTAGGATGCTTGTATTCCTTTCTTTTCTTTCAGTCATTCTCCCTGTTGAGCTTCCTGTTGTACAGCAAACAAGGGGATGCCCAGTGCTGACACCTTTACTGGCATTAAATGTTGTGTTTGCCTCTTTTTTCCTGTTGTTGAAAAGCAACTGTGGGTATGAAGAGGCTGAAATTGCACATCCTCCAGCTATACCTATAAAAAATGTGACAGGACCTGTTTTTCTGCTGGCAGATGTAAGCTGCTAGTGCATACTGGATCTTTACCCAGTGGCAGGGCTTAAATAGCACCAAGAGAGGCCCACCAGAAACACGTGATGGTAGTAATAATAATATAATACCTGGATATTTCTATAGCACTTTGCCTGTGCTGATAACGTTTTGCCTATGTTAATAATCTTAAAATACTATAAGGAAGTCCAGAATCATTCTTATCTCTAAGTTACAGACTAGGGCAAAGGAGAGGACCTAAGAGATAAGAGGACTTTCACAGCTGAGCCAAGATTTGAGCTGACTATTTGCAACTCAGGGCTTCTGCTCGTCAAAAGTATATCATATCTGCAATGGATGGTCTCTGAGCATGTACAGGTCAATGGTGCTTTATGTAGAAGGTTGGTTCTTGGCATGTAACACTGTGAGGACAGCAGTTATGTAGACATTGTTAAATAAACAAATAATTCCGTGACCCGAAATGAAACAGCCCCCTGCTTTCTTTTTAACACACGAACTGTGATTACACAGCTATGATTAAGAGATAAGAATTCCATTTCAAAATGTGTCTGTTTAGGTCCATATAGTTTGCATCATCTCCTTTTCAGAGGGAACCATTGCTCTTTTTCCTGCGGGTTGCTACCTGTGTTTGGTCATGTATTTCTTTCATCTTGTGAAAATTGATGTTGAATTTTACTGAAGGACAACCTGTTTTCAAATGTGTGTGTTTGGGCTGTATGAAAGAGTTTTTGAATAGTCTGGGTTGGATTTTAGGACACACATATATATTTTGGCGATGATATCTTATAAAGGTCTTAGTGTCAGAACATTTCTTAGGTGTTAGGTACATATGTAAGAAATAATCCCCCCAAAAGAATGTTTCTGATAATGTATTCATCGCCTTTTACTAATTATTGAATATTACATATTTAATTATCAAGTATTTTCAGTATATTAAATGTTGTACATTCATTGTGTACAAGAAACACAATCCTGAGCAGGGGAAGGCAAATATGATTTTGGAAGCAAAGAAAGTGGGGGAAGGGAAGGGTCTGGGCAGCAAAGTGTCTGGGTAGCAACGGAAGTGGGCGAAAGGGTTTGTGCCCTGGGACGCTGCTGATGTTTCCACCAGCTCAAAACTTAGAGCCGTCGCAAACTCTGTTCCTGCGGGAGAAAACCTTGCTAGCATGTCCCTGACGTCATGAGCCTGCGCCTCTCTCCCCGCCCCTTTCTCCGCCCCTTTCTCTTTGCCAGCGTGGTTTTTCCTTTGCTAGGGCAGCATTGCCCGCATTTTCTCTCAGTTGAATTCTGCCAACTGAGAGAAAATGCGGGCAATGCTGCCCTAGCAAAGGAAAAACCACACTGGCAAAGAGAAAGGGGCGGAGAAAGGGGTGGGGCGAGAGGCGGAGTCTCGTGACGTCAGGGACATGTTAGCAAGGTTTTCTCCCGCAGGAACAGAGTTTGCGACGGGCCTTACATTTCTTGGGAGGAGGAAAGAGAAGGCAGCGGGAAACAGTGTGGGACCTTGGAGCCCCTCACTATCACTTGCAGCCCCAATTGCTCCATGGAGCACAGCTTGCGAACCCCTGCCTTAGATTGTTGTAGCTGTCTATGTCTAAAATTAGAGTAATACTAGGTAGGCAGCCATATAGCACATAAAATGATGCAGAAAAAAAATCTCCTTTATGTATTTTGGTTGCACTTGGCAGAAGCAATTATGCCATAAGTTACCAGCATGAAAAGAAAGCAGAGGGGAGGCATTTTGTGCTGGGAAATGAAATTCAGTATAGAAACAGCTCTTAAATTGAAAACTGTCCTGATTATTCTTGTTAATCAGACAAATATGTGTTTTGGGGTTTTAAACATGCACTCTAGTATTTACAGAGAGTATTTTCCTTGCACTGTTGATCATCCCATTCCATATGTTACAATGTTAATTGTTTTTGGACAATATCAAGCACCTCCAAGGTTCAAGTTGTGGTCTTAAAGCACCTGAAGATCCACTGTTGTGAATCAATGTCTTTCAAATCTAGTTTGAGGGCAGAATGCCTATCTCAGAGGCTGGGTTCTTCATACAAACCTATGGGTTTGGCTTCTCCCTTTTTTTAAAAAAACTCAACCAGCTGGCACCCAACCTTTCTTATTTCCAAGTGTTACTTTGATCTAGAACTGAAAGCTGCCTTCAAGAGCCAGGACTCTGCTCACAGATGATATAAAGTAATGATTATGATAAGGTGTGCCTTTATATATGTTCAAATGTTTCCCTTTGACAACAGATTTTCCACGGCCCTGGAGAACTGGCAACAGTACAGCCTATCATAGAACTGGATCTGATATCTAGGCAGGCTTCAGTCTTGGCACTATCCATCTTAGAAATAAAGCAGTGGCCTGTCTTCTATTTGTATTGTTGAAGGCTTTCATTGCTGGAATCACTGAGCTGTTGTGAGTTTTCTGGGCTGTATGGCCATCTTTTAGAAGCATTCTCTCCAGAAACTGAATTGTTGCAAGGAATAATATGCAGCTATGGCAGGCATTCTCACAGGTGGTGAGGTCTGTTGGAAACTAGGAAAATAGAGTGAAATATCCAGAATGGGAGAAAGAACTCATGTCTGTTTGAGGTAGGTGTGAATGTTGCAATTGGTCAGCTTGATTAGCATTTAATGGCCTAGCAGTTTCAAGGTCTCTCTTCTTACTGCCTGGGGGAATCCTTTGTTGAGAGGTGATTAGCTGTCCCTGATTTTTTCTTGTCTGAAATTCCCGTTTTTTTTAGTGTTGTTCTTTATTTACTGTTATAATTTTAGAGGTTTTTTAAAATACTGATAGCCAGATTTTGTTCATTTTCATGGTTTCTTCCTTTCTGTTGAAATTGCCCAAATGCTTGTATATTTCAATAGCTTCTCTGTGTGGTCTAACATGGTAGTTGTTAGACTGGTCCAGCATTTCTGTGTCCTATCTTCTATTTTTCGTTTTGAAGGAGAGAAGACTTAAGTAACCTATTTTCCTGTTAAAATGTTTTCAAAGGATAAGCCATGTGCATTTCAAAATTAAATGTGACATGGAAATCATCATGCTTTTTGACTTTCTATGCAAAGGACAATGTACGTTTCCTTTCTATAAACCAAGTATGACTGAAATTGGTTAGGCCCAAATGGGAAATAGGAGAAGCTTAATTGTCATTAGATGCTACTTAAACAATTCAGGGTGAATTAATATATATTTTTGTTTCATGTTTGTTTTCTACTTCTTTGCCAGTCCCAAATCCGTGGAACAGCTATTCAGGCATACCTTATTTGACAAAGCCTCTGATAGCTAAACTCTTTCCACAAAAAGGCTTTTTTCCACACCGAAGAGCCCCCTTCCTCCTCCTCATCTGTCTAGATTTAAAAAAACAACAACAACATAGGCATTGGGAGGATAGGCATTGGCAAGGGCTGGAGAAACAGACATTTAGTTTTGGATTAGAGCAGCGTGAAACAATATGATAAAGTTTGAGCTGGGAAAGAGCAGGATTTTATTCAAAAAAAAATCTGTTGTAGCCATGTGTGCCTGTTTACAATGTGCAAGATAAATAGCAGTCATCTCCAAAATCTCTTGCTGATTATTCACGAACAGAAAAAAAGATAGAAAATATGAAAGCAGGTAAGCGTGCCTCATCACTATCTCAGTCTGGTTAAAAATAAGTCATTTTCTTCATTCCAGATTGAAATCATAGGAAAATTGGTGACTACTGGAAGAAAAGCTAATTTCTGGATGCATCTTGGAATAAGTCTTCAAATAAGTAAATATTTTTGTTTACTTATGCAAGTCTTACCTGACCTGCTTGTTTCATCTAAATGGGGCTATTATTTAAATTTGAATAAAAACTTTGCTGAAACATTTTGAACTGGTCTTCTTTTCTGTTCTATAGGATTCTACCCCTATTCCTTCCATGCTATTTCTTCAACTGGATAATTTTCTGTTTAAAAAAAGTAATGCCCAGGAACACATATGGTTCATTAACTGGGATGTGCCTGTATTGAATGCAAGATAAACTGTAGACAGGAGTAGTAGACAGAACTTCACAAAGTGAGAAAGTTAAAAAGGTGCCTTTCCCCCCTTTTCTTGTAGTTCTGAAAATCCTGCTATGGTGCAGGAAGGGATATTCCCACAATGCCTTCTCCCTGAATACTTACAGTAAGTGCTCAGTGATTTGAGCAAAACAGTGTTTTTTATTTCCTAATCACTGGTTGTGCTTGTATGTAATAGACAGCCAGATTTTCCCAAACCTGATTACTTCTAAATGTTTTGAGTTACAGATTCTATGAGCCTACTAAATAGAATCTATACTTTAATATAGGTAGATATTGTTAAAGTTGAGAAGGATGCAGAAAACCATTAGTCCTGTCATAATCCTTGATGTGCGCGAGTATATACAACCTATTTTTTTCCTCAACTTTTTGAGGGTGGAGAAAAAACCCCAGAGGATGTTGTTAATACATTGTAACTTTGTTATGTCTGAATAAGATTCCATGGTTTCATTGTTCCTAAACAAGCCAGGAGGAGAAGTCGTCTTTATAGTCAGATTTTAGTTGGTTTATCAGTCCGAGCTTGTACAGAATCAATTAACTGTTGTCCCAGATTTGGATGTAATGGGAAGTTGTGCTTAACTACAGTTTTATGGTTTATTTACCTGTCTTTATAACGTGGGAGTGACAAGATTGCTTGCATCACTTCATTGCATTTAAGTATGTATTGTTGTGCTACTTGTGGCATAGTAAATTAAGATTAGAGGCTTGCTGTGTTGTGTGAATATAGCAGCTCTGACTTCCAATGTTTCAGTGGCTTTCAAACACATCCGATACACTCAAAGACTTTGCCTGACTTCTGCTTTCATTCGTTGTCTCCACTCCCTCTCTCTCTGAAAACTTATTTGCCATCATTCTGTGAACTTCAAGAGTACTTCTTTAAAAGGTACATTCATGAACCCTTGCATACATATGAAGTTTCCACTATAAAAACTATCACTTTATAGTGTGGGCATCACAAGCAGTTTATGGATTTGTTGCTTTGAGGTCAGTGAATTGTCACTCGGTTTTATGACTGCTGCTTCTGTAGCTGCTCTAGGTTGTATGGGAGCCTTCCAAGCCATATATCCTAATCCCTATAGAGATTTGGCACTGGATGAATTCTGGCAGAGCCTGGAGTAACTGTCAAAGGTGTAGGCATAAAATTGAAAGTGGATTTGCTATTCCTTTTGTGAGGGTTCCAGCAACTGATCCTTATTTCTAAGTTGCTAAGAATTGGCTAATAAAATTATTTTTCCTCAGGTATCATTTGCTACTTGGAAAGCAGTATATGATGATAGTTCAAATGTGTTTTCTCTCCCTCCCACCTGTTACCATAGTCCAAAGTTGATCATCAAAATCCTCTAAAAGGAATTGCTCATTAACTTTGATTGGTGTTGGCCAGAAACAACAGAGAGGGGGGCAAGACCTGTAAAACTGTGAAGATCAGGATTAGTTTTAGTGGCATGAGGCTTTACAGGAGAAAGCTTGTTTTCTTTGTGTTTTGTGTAGTGAAGATGTTAGACTACAAATGGGTCAGTGGGTGTAATTCATGAGGGTTCATATTAGAATGCAAAGGATTGCCACTTAAGTAACTCACCCTCTGTCTCTCTCTGGCTGACCTCCTGCACAAGATTGTTGCAAGGAATAATATGGATGATGCTTAATTGTCTTGTGCATTTATTGGTACTGTAGCCTATGAAATGGTGTGTGTGTATGTGTGCGTGTGTGGAATTACTGTATTGTGCACTAAATAAAGTTAGAGTTGGTGAGAGCAGCCGCTAGGTGGTGCTAATCAAATTTGGATGTCAAGGGTAAGTCTCCCGAAGATTTGTGGCTTCACTCCCTGTTTCCTCCACCTTTGTTTCCTGCAGATCTTTGCCTCTACCCTTTCTCTTGAGTTCCTGTTTCTCAGTACAGCTTTCTCCTCACATACCATAAATATAGAGAAAAGTTCTTAGAAAGTGAAACAAAAAAGACAAGAGATAGTTGAACATTGTCAGTTCCCTACATTGTCAGATAATATACGGGAACATAATGAGAGCCTTCTTTGAATGGATCAGAGGTCCTTCTCATCCACCACACAGTTTTCTGTTGTGCTTACCTAGATGCTTCCTGGAAGCCCCCAGAAAGCCACAAAATCGTGATCATGACCTTTTCGTGACTGGATTTTGCATTCTAAAGATGGGAATTGTTAGGCTTTCCATTTTTTGTCAGACTACATCTCACTACACTGTCATAATTGACTGCATTTGCTGTGGATTGTGACAGTTGCAGCTGGAGATGTACAAGAGACACCTTGTTGGATTTGTACAATATTTTATAGACTGAAGCACTACTTAGACTTTTGGCTTCATAGAATTTACCTTCTTGTGTGGCCACCTGTGCCAGTTTCTGCTGTAATAAATGTACTAGTCTATAAAGCGTCACAAGATGGTTATTTTTACTGCCCCACTGGAAATATAACAGTGACTTGCACTCACTGGTAGGAACATTGCACAGAAGGAACTAGTTTGCTTTTTCTAAACAGTCGGATATTGTATTATGTTTATGTCCTCTGTCATAGCCCTGATTTTGGGGTATTCTTTTTAGAAAAAGAAAAGTAAACATCCAATATACCTATTGCATCAAACAAGCAATAGATCATACACTCAGACAGTGAATAGTTAGAAAAATTGAAAGCAGTTCTTGGAAGACCAGAGATTGGAAAAACTGTGATAAAGTGATGGAGAATGAATAAAAGGGCATGGACTATGAACCTTTAGACCAGTGTTTCTCAACCTTCCTAATGCTGCAACCCCTTAATTCAGTTCCTCATGTTGTGGTGACCCCCAACCACAACATTATTTTTGTTGCTACTTCATAACTGTAATTTTCCTGCTGGTATGAATCGTAATGTAAATATCTGATATGTAGGATGTATTTTCATTCACTGGACCAAATTTGGCACAAATACCCGATACGCCCAAATGGTGGGGTTGGGGAGAGATTGAGTTTGTCATTTGGGAATAGTAGGTACTGGAATTTATAGTTAACCTCCAATCAAAGAGCGTTATGAACTTCACCAGCGATGGAATTGAACACAGAACTCCCATGACCAACAGAAATTACCGGAAGGGTTTGATGGGCCTTGATGTTGAGTTTTGGAGTTGTAGTTCACTTACATCCAGAGAGCACTGTGGACTCAAACAGTGATAGATCTGGACCAAATGTGGCATGAATACTCAATATGCCCAAATGTGAACAATGGAAGTTGTAGTTGCTGGGATTTATAGTTCACCTACAATCAAAGACCATTTTTGAACTCCACCAATGATAGAATTGGGCCAAACTTCCCACAGAGAACCCTCATGACCAACAGAAAATGCTGTGTTTTCAGATGATCTTTGGCAACCCCTTTGATGCCCCCTTGTGACCCCCAGATTGAGAAACGCTGCTTTAGACAAAGAAGGACAGATATATTCCACTTTGTCTCCCCATCCTTAGCCCTTGTCACAACATTTATAGCACTATGTTTTCATTTTATTTATCATGGCTCCATCCTGTTCAATCTTGGAATTTGTAGTTTAGGGATAGATATTTAGAATTCTACAAAGGATGGGATGCAGTTAAAGGACTATGGCCTTCCTTCCTTCCTTGGCTTTCAAACTTTATATCATTGTCTGTATGAGACAAATGGTGAGTAACATTTTGGATTTTTATCCCCCCCCCCCCCCCCAACCTAGTTAGAAGACTTTTGGATTGCAGATTCCCAGCTTCTGATGCTAATTGGAAATTTTAGAAACTATAGTCCAAAAAGGAGATTTTCAAAGCTGTGGTTCTTTATTTCCATTTTTTATTCTAACTGTTCTTGCTTGGCAGCCTTGTGTTCAAAGTTGCAGCATGCCCCAGCTTCTGTCAACCTAGCAGTTTGAAAACAAGCAATTATAAGTAGATCAATAGGTACCATTTTGGCAGGAAGGTAATGGTGCTCCATGCAGTCATGCCAGCCACATGACCTTGGAGGCACCTACAGACAACACCGGCTCTTCGGATTAGAAATGAAGATGAGCACCACCCTGCAGAGTCAGACATGACTACATTTAATGTCAAGGGGAAACCTTGACCTATGCCATGAAATTGCACCTTGAACCCATGCTCTCTCACAGTCTGAGTTACCTCAAAGGGGCTATTGTGAACATCAACTGTGCTGACATACAGCCTTACAAACCTCCTTCAGCTTACTGGAGGAAAGGCTGGTTATACAGATAATAAATGAATATAGAAATAACAAGAGGAGCCAACTGAATCAGATCAAAGAACCAGCCCCCTCTAGCATATTTTCCTCTCAAAATAACCAACTAGGGTGCCTCTAGAAAGCAAATGAGCAGCAAATGGGCCTCTTTTTTTTGCTACAGTTTCCAATTAACTAATATTCAGTGGCTTACTGCCTCTCAAAAGTCAGGACAGAGGATCTATTGTGACAAACAGTCACTGGCAGAACTCTTTTCCATCCATCTATGTAATTCCCTTTGAAACCTATATAACCTTGTAGCTATCGTCACACCTTGTTGCATCACATCTTTTCATCAATTAATGAAGCATTATATGAGAAATGACTTTCTCCTGAATCTATTACTCATTGGCTTTATGGAATGACATCATGTTTTAACAGTAACTGAGGACGAGGAAGAAATGCTACTTAGATACCAAAAATGATTTTAAACATTGTTTCAATTATACAACAGAAACATTTGAACAGAAATAAATGGAAAACCAACAATAACCAACCCTATAGAACCATGATTAGCATGTTTGGTACCTGATTTGTGTGCCAACTAAACATCAGTACAATTTAACAGAAGAAGAAATATAATCAGATGCATTGCAACTCTTTGAAAGAAGCAAGTGGGACAAATTTCTTCTTCAACAAATATAAAAACCACACTATTACATAGTATACAAGGAGAAAGTAAGATTTTAAACCACAAACCTCTGGATATGAAATGACTTTTCCATTTCCTTTTCCATCTTCCCTGTTATTTTCCTTTGTTAAAGTGCATATATTGAAATATTTGTTGTGGTGAAGGTAGAATAAGTCTGTTGTTGTTTAAATCCTGTTTATATCCTGAGTTTCTTCCAATATGGGATTTAAGATCTTACAATACTTTAAAAATATCCAGCTAAAACATTAATTTGCAAAACTTAAAAATAATTAAATATCAATATTATTAACAACATGAAAAAGACACTCAAAAACACTTCAAATATTAATGAGCAATTCACAATCTTATTACTAAACCCAATAGAAAACATAAGCAAATACCTTAATCTATTGATCTGTGAACTTACACAGAACAAAAGCCCTTCTGTGAACTGAGAAGGAAAAATGGAGATTGATTTTTCTGGTCACTTATGATTCTACATTTGTTTTTCAGTTCTATTCTCAATCTACCATGGATCCAGCACTTATTGGTACTTTTCACTATAATATAAGACAGAACATTATATCTGGGGCATAATAAGTTGAAATATCAGGTGCTGATTGTATACAGGGAGGACTCTAGACTTCAAGCCCAACTTTCAGCCTTATTCATTTATTCTATTCCTGTCTTGCTTTTACTCCAAAGAGCCTGTGGTGGTATATATGGTTTTCCTCCTTAATATGAGAGGCAGTGACTGGCCTAAGAGTCATCCTGTGAACTTCATGGCCAAGAGGAAATTCCAGTTCTCCAATATTCTGCTCACGATGCCTGCTATACCATGCAAAAATATCTGAACTATCCACAGTTGGAAGCAGAGTTTTGGGTTAACCCTTGTTCTGACCGAGCAAAGCTCATATTCTTTCATTTTATGGGGATGCTTTCCTGCTCATCTACTAGGCTAAGAGTTGCCTGGGATGGCAGGTCCATGCTATTTTGTGACCACTGATGTAGGGAGCATGCTGAAGTGCAACTCAAGGACTTTTTTCACAGTAAGAGTGGGGAAATATAAGCTGGTAACTTCTTTCTCTTTGGGGTGTAGATGATAGCATGCCTTCTTAATTATAGCAGTTCTAATTAAAAGCTAAGGCTTGCATTTTATTGATCTGAATTCTACAAGTTGAGTAGGCATTGTGTTATGCACTGCTGCCCTTTTTGTGTGTGTGGATTATATACATACTGTCATGATAATTTCCACACTGCACATAGTGTCAGTGCACTACTGGGCATGTATCTTCCTTTTCTTTAAAATGGGAACAAGTTTCCTTCCAGTTTTATTTCTTTCCTATGTATGTGTGCACCTTCAAGTTGCTGGTTGACTTGTGTCAGTCCATGAATTGAATAGAGTTTTCTTAGGCAAGGAGTACTCAGAGGTGGTTTGGACAGTTCCTCATACAGCACCGGGTATTCATTGGCAGTTTACCACTCAAGTATTAAGCAGGCTTCCAAGATCAGACAGGATACGCTGCCTTTAGAGTATTGGTGGTAGGCCTCACCTACACTCAAGCAAGCACGTACTGCATTGTAAGAACTGCATTTTCTGTGAAATGAAAGCAGGTACACTAGCAAACACACTTTGTGTGCTAGGGAAATGTTATATGTTCAAAGCAAGCTCAGCTCCATGGGTTGAAATGTCTAGATCCTGGCAGAATAGTAACAACTGAGCATTTGCCCATGAATAAATGTTCTCATTTTCAAAGCAAGTAGCTCCCAGAACATTCTCCATTTCTTTCTACTTGCTCTGTTATAATTTATGTGAGTATGCCTCTGTTTATATTCTGACTGGGTAGGGTGATTTAAGAAGGAAAAGTCCTGTGCTGTGAGACTGTCACTCTGTGGTGAAAACCAAGGCTTTGGGATAGGGAAGACAGCCGTATGGGATATCTTCTTACCGTGTGTTGTGTGACCCTCTCCCTTGACGTGATCTGAAAGGCCAGCCACGCAAAGAAGGATGTGTGGATGAAAGGGCTCCAATGGCCTGCTATCCACTCATGTCTACATAAATAGCTTCTCTGACGTTAAGTCCAAAAGCACATGAGAAGGGTGTAGAGTGGGCCAGTAGCCTATAAATAACTCAGGGCTATTTTAAACATTTGGGTTTTGAATTAACATGCTGGTAAATACAGGCCTTGCTCTTGACCTGGCTAGAAATATCTTAAAGGCTGCAGTGATATGCATCCATGGACTTATCACTGTAGCTTGGGAGTGATGGAGAAATTAAAAAGCAATCTTGAATATGCAGGAATTTGCCTTTACTGAAGTCAGACCATTAGTCCATTTAGCTCCAGTCCGGGAAGGTTATAGTCCTGCAGATGCTGGTGAGTTATAATTACAACCACATTAGAAAACATTACTAAGCATTAGAGAAAAGGCATACATTTGAAAGCTTTTCTAAACAGCTGTGGACACCTTTACATAGTGACTACCAAACGCAGCGCCCAAACACTAATCAAGGAACATGAAAGGCACTGCAAGCTACTTCAACCAGAGAAGTCAGCCATAGCGGAGCATTTGATGAACCAACCTGGACACAGAATTTTATTTGCGAACACAGAAATGTTGGACCACTTTAACAACTACCATGTCAGGCTACACAGAGAAGACATTGAAATCCACAAGCATGTGGACAATTTCAACAGAAAGGAAGAAACCGTGAAAATGAACAAAATCTGGCTATCAGTACTAAAACCCTCTAAAATTATAACAGTAAATAAAAAACAAAACTCAAACACGGGGGAACTTCAGACAAGAACAATCAGGAACACCTAATCACCTCTCAAGAAAGGAATTTTCCAGGCAGTAACAAGCCACACCTAAAACTGTCGGGCCATCAAATGCTAATCAAGGTGGCCAATTGAAACACTCACACCTAGCTCCAACAGACAAGAGTTCTTTCTCCCATCCTGGACCTTCCACAGATATATAAACCCAATTTTCCTTGTTTCCAACAAACCTCACAACCTCTGTGAATGTTTGCCAGAGATGCAGGTAAAACGTCAGGAGAGAATGCTTCTAGAACATGGCCATACAGTCTGAAAAACTTGCAACAACCCAGTGATTCCAGCCATGAAAGCCTGTGGTATAATTTGGCACCTGAACACACCCAATGTTAGAGTGTGATGGATATTACTTGGAGTACATTTTACAAAATGAGTACCAGTACTGCAAAGGACCCAAGCATCGTGTTTTGATTATTTTGGCAGCCTTGAAAATGAAGTCAGGAACTGGTATCTGAATGGAGCAAACCTCTATTCCTGCCCTACAATTGAGTCTTTAATTGTCTTGCATAGGGTAGTTGGGTCCAAAGGCAAGGTGAAACCTAAGAACTATTTTTAAAACAGGAACCTGGAAGAAGACCAGTAGCTTAGACTATAGTCTTATACCCAGACCTCAGAAATGGCATGTCTTATCATGTTGCAAATGGCTGAAAGCAATTTACTGTACTTACTTGAATCTAATGCTCACTGTTTTTGGCTAAATTACCTTCCCAAAATTAGATTTGCATAACACGGTAATGTTAGTGCTGAGCCAAAGCAAAAGGGGAAGCTACTTCAGAAGCATCTGGAGATTCTGTTTGAGGGACATCATCTCAAATTTTATTGCCATTGCTCAGTGCTATGCAATCCTGGGATTTGTAGTTTGGTGAGGCTTCAGCATTCTTTGGCAGCCCCCATGATCCCAAACTGCAGCCCCTGTGACCCCATAGCATTGTGTCAGGGCAATTAAAGTGGATTCATTTTACAGCATAGATGCACCCCAAGGTTTTCTTTTCCATTGCTAAAAGCTTTGGTATTCTAACACTTTTGTTTTTAAAGAAGGAATTCTAAGCATGCAGCCACTGTAATCCATACCTTTTTAGGGTAAATTACAAAGAATCCACTTTTTGCTGCTTCACATTACATTTGCCAGCAAATATATTTTTTTTGATTTCAGGGTTTTGAAAATTGAGCTGCATATTAGATTCAGTGGTGCATTAGACTCAAATAAATATGGTAATCCCTTTGCTTGGGTAATCCAGAAGATGGTATGGCACGCATGGCTGAATCTGATGAGTATCCAGAAGAATGTGAGCTCATTTGAAAGAAAAATACCTTTACTTCTCTCCCCTCCTTGTTGCAGTTTCCCTCTTTCTGATATCCCACGGTCTCCTGCCTGAGGAGAAATTAAAACAGTACAAAGATAACACATACATGAAAATAAAAACTTCTAAAAGCAATCTAGAATTCAGTTTTAAAACCAGTTTCAAACACTGATTGTCATGTGGAACAGTACTGTTTTGTCCTAACAGCTCTGAAGCTCTCATATTTCTTGGTGGGTTCATATGGGAAGAGATATCTTGGCCTCCAAGATATTTAAGGCTTTGTAAGAAAGCACCAGCACCTTGAATTGAACTTGGAAGCATGTTGGAAGCCAGTTGTAGTTCTTGCAAGTCCATTGTTGACACCAGTCTAGCAGATTCATTTGCACTGAATGCTTTTCAAGGGAATCCCCATCTAGGATTTACCTGTATTATAGTAGTTTATTTGAGAGTTAACTGAGGCATGAACCACTGTTGGCAGATTATCTTGCAATATGTTTATGGAAAAAAATGACAATTCATATTGGAGGCATAGCTGTATGTACAGCATATGTTTTGCATGCAGAAAGTTCTAGTTTTGGTGCTCAGGTTGAGAAATGTGGACACTGCCCTGAAACCATGGAATGCTTTTGCCACTAAGTGCGTCATTGAAATTCCTGAAGTAAACAAACCAGATGAGAAAGTATGGTTGAGGACCAGTGTGACTTGCTTAAACTCATGCTGCAGAAGAGACTGTGACAGTGTTCTAGCAGGTATCCTTGAACAGAGATGAAGAATTGGAATAAAGCTAACATTGAAAGTCAGTGCATATTTACTCAAGAGTTAAGTCCCAGGGTGTTCATTGGGGCATGCTTTTATTGTACATAGGTATACTCTATAAGGCTGTTCTTGCTCCCTGGGATAAACATCATAATGCAAAATGAGTATGAATTCTGAGTAAATATGTGGAATTGCTTCACAGAGCTGCACTGGCATAGGTTTAAATTAAAAGATATAGTAGAAGGAATCTGAGGACACAGTGAACATTTGAAGCCCAAAATGCTCTATTCTTTACTTACACTAGTCTATGTTATTAAAATGGAGGAACAAGGGTGGCCTCCATTTGTATGAACCAGTAAAGATGAAACCTCAGAAGATGAAAGATGAAAGGTTGAACAAAAATCTCAGTTGCTGGTAAGGGTACAGCTTACTTGGGTATAACAGTATGGTCAGTATGCATACTTTATCCACAGTGCAAACTGTTGGGATTGTTATGGGTATAACATGTTGCCTTGGTGCATTTTAAAAAACAGATATACCAAGCTTTGATATCTGTAAATGTGAATGTAGGATTACACCTTTCAGACGGAGGTTTGTTGTGGTTGCGGTTTAAATCACATCCTTAAAGAGCACCCCATTCAAAACCACTGGGTTTAATAAATCAGTCATCCTGTCTCTGTAGGTGGACACTGACATCCACAACACAGAAGCAGCCATTCCACCCCCTTTTGTTCTTGACTCGCCTTCCTTTGCTTGGCTTGGCTGCCGGCACTGCCTTTCCCCAGGGGAGCTTTTCCACTGACCCCAGCGGTTGAAAAGCAGCTTCTGATAGGCAGGCAGCTCCTTTTGCCTGAACATCCCAGCTCCCAGCGAGCTCAGCCGGGTTTATTTATAGCTGGCTCCTCCCCGACAACCTTCTATTTCGAGTCACCCCCGGCAGAAGCCATCTCGCTTGGTGGCAGGGATGGGAAGCAGTCGCATGCACGGATCCGTCTCATGGAAAAGGAGCCTTCATCAGATTGACAGGCAGCTGCCGCTTTCCTTTTGTTAGAGTTCTCTCCTACAGACTAGATCCTGGATGTTTTGTTCTGTTTTTTTTTCATTTTTAAAAACCTTCTCTTATATTTTAAAGAAATGTTGTAAAATGTGTCGTTTCCGGAATAAATCAAACTGCACCTGAGATGTAAACCCTTCCCTTTCCGTATTTTTTTGCCTCTGCTTCCTTCTGTATTTTGAGATTCATCTCTCCTATTGCTCTGGAGTTGAGAGAACAGTTGCCTCCTTTCCACTTCTTCTTCCTACAAGGATTTTTTTCATCTCTAAACACTTTTTATTTTTCTTTCCTGGTGGCTCCAATTTCTTCTTGGAGGAGGCCGCCTTACCACCACGACCTCCCCTTGTTTCAGTTGTGAAACAATTTAAGTTTTACTGTACCACAAGGAGGACAGATGTGTGCATGTGTTTCTGACTAGTCTTAATAGGGGGATGCTGGATGACTTGAAATGGCAGTCTAATGTAAGAAAAGGCACCCCCCCCCTCAAAGCCTTTGATTGTGCAACGGATTGTCATAAAGGAAACTGAAGTGGAATAACAGTGTGCGACCGCTCCTTGGCATGCTTCTTGTATCCTCGGTGTGGGGACTGCCAAAGATGTTGCAGACAATTTATGAAACTGAATCGTGTTTCTCTTCAGATGGAGTCTCTGGGCGCGAGCCATCCTTGGAACTCCTGTCGCGGGCACAGATCCATGCCATACCTGTGGCAGGTGAGTGTTTTAAGGATCTTTAAAGTGAGACTTTAAAATAACGGTCTTAACTATATTCAGGTATGCTTGAGGTTGGTTTGCAACTAGGGACAAAGTACTTGGCATGTTTAGGACATCAGAGAGTTCCTGAGCAGTCTACAGAGGCAACTGAGCCTCAGTGTTGGGACTCCCTGTTCCATAGAATCTGGCCTTTATGGGCCTGCAAGCAAGATGGAAATGAATCTCAGGTACCTATCCCATTTGGAAAACATACAGTCTTTGTGCAGAACTGGTGCCTGACAGATTTCAGTATGCTTATATGTAGAGCCATCAGTTTTCATACTGACCACTTGAAAATTCTTGCAAATCTGTGAGTGAGGATTGAATTTGAATCAGACCTCAGTTCCATAACATTTTGAAATGCTAATGTTCTGTCACTGAATATGTAACAGACTGTATGTGCAGAAAAGTGTCTTTGATCATAGGAAAAATGTTTTCCAGTCAAAGGTAAAGAATCACAATCGCCCTCTCTGTGCTCTAAAAGATTAGAGTGCCAGGTTTCCTATCCAACGTAAGGCCTAACACCTCTGTTTAAATGAACAAAATAAATAGCACTATAGCACTCCACCCTAGAAGGTTATTGCTAATCTCTAAAACCATTTCTTTATTATCCTGTAATAGATTGGGCCCTTTGCTGAATAGAAAATACAGAACACTTGAAAGGCAGAGCCCAAAAACAGTATTTGGGACTCAGAGGTCATTTTGAAATTTAGGTAGCAAAATGGTTTCGAGATGTGTGTTTTAATTTTTGAGACTTTTAGGAAACTGTGGAAGTGTTTTGACCATTTCACTATCATTAAAGATTGCATTGCATCCCCTTGGCTGGAATTCTGTGTACAAATATGATTTTAGACCACCTACATGTTTTTGCACATGTGCTTTATTTGCTGAATAGGGGGTCTGTCACTCTTCAAATTTACTTCCAACTATCCTAAAGCAGGGAAAATCACATTTCAGAGCTGAAGTACATTTGAAATAAACCCACTGTGGTGAGGATGAAGTAAACCTGTTTTAAATTGGGAAATCAGTGGTTTTTAAACCACAGCATGGACTTCTGTTGGGTTGAGCTCTGCTCTATAGAATACTTAGCATTACAGTTCATACCAGCTTGATCACACTTCATTTGGTTTATGACTCACATGAATGTGAAATTAAGCCTTGGATCTCCCAATGAGTTCAGCATTGTTAGATTAACACTTGAGAATAATTTCATTTCAGGAAGGAATTACTTTTCTTCCCCCCCCCCCCCCCCCCCCATAATCATTGGGAAGCAAATATTGTGGAGGATGTGTGCTTGCTGTGCAATTCATAAGACTAGTTTCTGAAGAGGCAAATCTCTGGAGTTATGTTTTTAAAGATATATAAGTGTGTGTGTGTGTGTGTGTGTGTGTATGTGTGTGTATATATATATATATATATATATATATATATATATATCCTCCTTTTACAGTTTCCCAGCGATTTCCCATCTAGATTGTTGATCAAGCTGACATTGTGTGACCTCAGATTGTTCTATAGACCTTTTCTGGAAGCAATCTCAAAAGATTATTTTTAAAAACCTTTTATGGAGGTTATATTGCGATACCTGTCTTGAGCCATTACCTGCAATCCATTGATGTCAGAATGGTTCTGTATGCCACACACACATGTATGATCTGGCACAAGTACAGCATGATATCCTTTCTATCCAGCTGTTGTTTTTTTTATATGAACCAGGTGGTGGTCTAAAAATGTAAAGTTAGGTCCGAAAAATAATTTGAACAGTTTCTTCAGGGTTATTTAAGGACATGTATACACATACGTGAATTGGCTTTGATTCTTATCTGCTTGTTGATTTCACCCAGCAAACAGCACAAACTCTTCACTGTCAACCATTGGATGGACATAACTGTGAGGTAATACACTCCAGTCAACATTGTGTTGTTAGCCCCAGCCAAAGTAGATCTGTGCAATCAATAGTAACTAGGTAAGCCAGCTCTTACGTAAGGTCTGTTCATTCACCATATCTCTTTGAGCTGGGACTAACAGTAGGCTTCTGCCTTGGAAGGCCAAGGGATACCTCTCCCATAGATGAATGCAGCTAACATGCTTTTTGCTAAGGCCACATGCTCAGTCTCATCCTGTTTAGAGCATGGGTAACTTGCACACCCTTTTGTACTGGTGAGATAGATGTCAGGATTGACACTTGGGCCTTCAATGATAGCTCATACTCTGTGTTGCTGAGTGTTTATATCTGGCAAAGGCACAGAAGGGGAGGGGAAGAGAGTGACTGATCATATTTTATGGTTTATTTGTTCTTTTCTCCTTTATTGTAAGGCTTGACTCATTCAAACAGTTTAAAACCAAGTTTCAAGGGCACAATACTCTTATTATGGGGAAGAAAGCTCTTTGTTTCATGGATTCTGAGGGAGGTATTTTTGGATAATCCTTTCTGAGATGGGATGAAATGGTCCTTTGATATTTTAAAGGGCTGGACTTCCATAGAATTCCTGTAGAAAACTTGTCAGTAATAGAACCTGCCCTGAAGAATGGGATTTTTGTGTCTTAATTGTAAACCTAGTCATAGCATAAAAGCCTGGATAAGTTACATTTAAGAGAACAGTGCCTAGAATCTCTGAATCAGTGACTTTGTAGTGTAAGATTGTGGGTTTTGTAGTCCCAAAAGTAATGTTCCCAGAGTCTTTGTATTATATAGTATGAATGAAGCTGCTGTAACAAAAGAGGGTTTAAAAAGATGCCCTTCTTCTTTTTTTTGGAAAGCTGGATAGGCGTTATATTTCTGAGCATTTGACAGACATCCCTTTGGTATAAAACATTATAATGAATATTACCTGAGACTAACTAGGAATTTTTCTCCAGTTTACTAGCTTCTCTACTTTGTATATTCCTGGAATTTTAAAAAGTACTGGGACCTAGTATAGTTAAATATATTACAGGTATCTTGGGAAATACCTGTGTCTTCTAGAATATGTTAACAAAATGTACAAATATGCTAAACCAGTGTTTCTCAAACTGTGCTCCTCCAGTTGTTTTGGACTTAATCTCCCACAAATCCCAGCTAGTTTACCAGCTGTTGGGAATTGTGGGAGCTGAAGTCCAAAACATCTGGAGGAGCACAGTTTGAGAAACTCTCTCTAAACATTTCTACACATAAATTTGGGGTTCGGAAATGGTATACGTTGCTTAAGGATGTTATGTAATCTCATTTCTTGGAGATTTCAGGTCTTGTCTACATCTGCTGCAAAAAGCAGTTGGGGATGAGGCAGGAGAAAGGACTGTACCATTGAAGATTACAAGATGGATATCATATTTTTGAATGCATCACTATGCAAAGTCAAAAGACATAAGACATCCTCTGGTAACATCCACCTTGCAGATAGACTAGACTTTCTTTTTCAATGTCCAGTTTTCTACTGACATCATTTATTTATTGATTTCACATAACTGAGCATTCAGATCATGACTCCCCTCCACCAAATCTGAGGTCTGGGGTAATATGCTAAATACTGTCCATTTAATATCAGCACACTTTGTTCTGGTGCAATTGTAAACCAGGACTAAATCTTGACAGCCATACCATACATAACAAGAAGAAAAATAATAAAGCTATTTAAGAGATGGCAAAGTAGAAATATAGGTGGGTTACATAAAAGCTGACATGGCTTTACAGAGTTTAAAAATGGAATAGGAAAACGAAACAAAAACATACTCTCAGTTTCTCTTATTTTTACAACAAGCAGCATGAGTGAGATGTGATTCCGGGGTAGTGCTTCTACACAAACAATTTATTGTTTCAGAAGTTGAGAGAAGGTTGTTGAGTCTCATAGTTGAGTGGATATTTGCATCATGCTGGAGGACCAAGGGAAAGTGGCGTAGAAAAAATTGTGAGGTTTGGATGTTTTTCCAGATTGTAGGATGGAGATTTTGAAGAAAAGCTTGTGTAGATTTCTATCATTAATGCTAAAGGAAAATGTCCTCCTGGATCCAGCCCAGTGTCTTGCACCCTTAATTTTATCACTCAAGAATAGCCATTTGAACATAGTTTAGGCATTGTATCTGGGCTGTCACTTGTCTAAATTTTGGACCATGTGCACCCTTATCCACTCTTCAATTTGTAATGTGACTTAAGAAAAAGCAAAGTCATGAACAGAATAATTGAGGAAATTATATAATGTTGTGCTTCTATAATACATTTTGGCTTCTAAGATCCTAGCCAGTTTTCAAAGTGGATGCTGTTTTCCAGCAAGCATTGGAAGCAAAGCAGTACTGGAAGGGAGGAAACAACTGGAAGTTTTGTTGAAGCAGAACTCAGGAAAACATAACCATGAAGGAGGCATTGAAGATCCTGTGCACACATTTACACCACACACATATTCATTATGGTGAAATCACGAGCATTTTCACCCTTCTCACTTACCATTTCCAAAGTTTAATCAGACATGGCTTGTGTACTTTTTCTCTCAAGCAACGATAGAGGAAATTTGTTTTTCAAACAAGCTGAAAAAGATTCTAAAGCCAAAGTTCTACAGATGCATATTTAGAATGCTAGACACTGCTAGCATCTCAGTCTGTTGCCTTGGAAAGTATTTGCAGTGTAATCATGGAGACATGAAACATACACAGCCTTCGAGTTTAGAAATCTAAACAACTATAACAGTTTTCTCCAGCAATCAAAATTGTCAATTTTGATTGCTGGAGAACATTGCTATAGTTGTTTAGATTAGTATTCAGATTGCAATAGTTGTTTAGATTAGGATTCCGATTAACTTGGTATCTGGCTTTACAGTTGCTTCTGTTTTTTTTTCCTGCAGAGTTTCCAAACCACACTCTTTGGGGCTCATTCAGACTGATTAAAAAGACCAGACAGACCCAGTTTTTGTTCCTCTTCTGTCTGATTTTATTTTGGAGAGCTATAAATGTTTTGTTTATTCCAGAAATATTTTCTGTCAGCTCCTGGTGTGATCAGAGATCTTTTTTTATACTAGCTCCCTAAGTCAGTTTATCTTAACCCAGTGAAAAATCAGAAAGAATGTGAACAACATCTGGGACTTTTTGGTTAGTCTTTGTGACCTTTGTTCAGGTAAACGTAGGGACCATTTGTATTCCAAATGGTAAGCAGTAAAATATATAAATCACAACTCCCATCTCCTTTCATTCCTCCATCTTTTCTTATTCTTGTGCATGTCAATTTTCGTTCCCCTGGACCATTATTATCCTTCACTTGCATTTTAAACAAATAGGAATAGTTTGTGACAGGAGTGGGAATGGGGGCTGGGGGGAACATGCCAGTGTCTAAGAATATCAGGGTGGGTATTTTTAGTGCAAAGGTCTAAGCTGCTTATGGCTGCCAACCAGATTTTAACTCGTGTCATTACTGCACAGGCAGTTCTTTCTTCATCATTGTGGTGCTTTCTTTTTATCTCTTGCTCAAACTCAGAGCAAAAGGGATATTGTGAGTGTAGAGTCTGAAAAGTATGAATCAACTAGTGTAATAATATGTTATAATCTTTCGATTAATCTATTTTTTCTGTTATAAACCTGTGTTCACTACTGAGTGCTGTTTCAGAAACCAGTTGGAGGCATGAAAAAGTAACAAAGATATGGATGAAAACACAAGGTTCTGGCTGAAATTTCTGAAGCTGGATTTGGGAGGTGATAGGAGCCAAGGGGAGCTTCTACCACCTGCATGGTGCTAGTTTTGGAGTTTTGTAATTCCTTCGTAAGCTTTTCTAGTGGCTGGTGGTTTTTGTGTCAGTGAGGGTGATAAATCCACTCTGGGTTGGATTCCAGACTTTAAAGGTGCTATCCTCCAAATAGATTCTCTTTTAAAGTTTGGAAGACAACCCAAAGTGGTTAACGAGCCTCCTGACATGAGAGACACCATCTTCTACTTCTCTCCTAAGAGAGCCTGCCCTCCTCGGAGATATTCGTCTGGTCAGCCTTATGTCGATACCAGGGAAGATTCTGGAAAAGATCATTAAGGAAGTGGTCTGCAAACACTTAGAAACAAATGCAATCATCGCTAATAGTCAACACGGATTTATCAAAAACAAGTCATACCAGACTAATCCGATCCCTTTTTTCAATAGAGTTACAAGCTGGGTGGATGCGGGGAATGCCTTGGATGTAGTATATCTGGACTTTAGTAAGGCCTTCGATAAGGTCCCCCATGACCTTCTGGCAAAAAAACCCCAAAAAACTAGTCAAATGTCGGCTAGGCAAAACTACGGTTAGGTGGATCTGTAATTGATTAAGCGAACGAACCCAGAGGGTGCTCACCAGTGCTTCCTCTACATCCTGGAAAGAAGTGGCGAGTGGAGTGCCATAAGCAGGGTTCCGTCCTGGGCCCGGTCCTATTCAACATTTTTATCAATGACTTAGATGAAGGGTTAGAAGGCAGGATCATCAAGTTTGCGGACAACACCAAATTGGGAGGGATAGCCAATACTCCAGAGGACAGGAGCAGGATTCCAAACGATCTTGACAGATTAGAGAGATGGGCCAAAATTAACAAAATGAAGTTCAACAGGGACAAATGCAAGATACTCCACTTAGGCAGAAAAAACGAAATGCAAAGATACAGAATGGGGGACGCATGGCTCGAGAGCAGTACGTGTGAAAAAGATCTTAGAGTCCTTGTGGACAACAAGTTAAACATGAGCCAACAATGTGATGCGGCGGCAAAAAAGGCCAATGGGATTTTGGCGTGCATAAATAGGAGTATAGTGTCTAGATCCAGGGAAGTCATGCTACCCCTCTATTCTGCCTTGGTTACACTACTCCTGGAATACTGTGTCCAATTCTGGGCTCCACAATTGAAGAGAGATATTGACAAGCTGGAAAGTGTCCAGAGGAGGGTGACTAAAATGATCAAGAGTCTGGAAAACAAGCCCTATGAGGAGTGGCTTAAAGAGCTGGGCATGTTTAGCCTGAAGAAGAGAAGGCTGAGAGAAGACATGATAGCCATGTATAAGTATGTGAGAGGAAGTCATAGGGAGGAGGAGCAAGCTTGTTTTTTTGCTGTCCTGAAGACTAGGACGCGGAGCAATGGCTTCAAACTACAAGAAAGGAGATTTCATCTGAACTTTAGGAAGAACTTCCTGACTGTGAGAACCATTCAGCAATGGAACTCTCTGCCCTGAAGTGTGGTGGAGGCTCCTTCTTTGGAGGCTTTTAAGCAAAGGTTGGAGGGTCATCTGTCGGGGGTGCTTTGAATGCAATCTTCCTGGACTGGATGGCCCATGAGCTCTCTTCCAACTCTATGATTCTATGATTCTATTCCAAGCCTTTTCTGGGATGACTCCGAGGAGAAATATTCCATTTTCAGATCTCATCTAAGCAGCAAGGAGTGAGTCAGTGTGACTAGCCCTTTTATGGGAAGCTCAGTGATAGGTTGTGTGCTTTTAGTTATTTTTAATTTGACTCATACCTTGCATTCCCCCCAAAATTGGGAATCAAGGCAGCTTTGCATGCAGAAGATGCCATGTCAAAATCCTAGCCTGTCCAGGTAAGACTGATTTCCTGCCTGAAACCTTGAGTGTTGATGTCAGTACACAGTACTGAGATAAATGGAAGAATGTTTCTACTTCTGATGAGGGAGCTTCCTGTGTTTCTTCAGGCAGAACAAAAAATATGTGAGCAGTATTCTACCCAGTTGCTATTGAAATGAACTGTCTGTTCGTTTTGAACATGGTCCCATTGACCACTTTTCCTCAATGAATGTGAAGACACCACATTAACTGACAAAAAATTGGCACTCCTCTTTCCCCGGTAGATCATTTAACTGATATATACGGTGATACAATACAATAATGTCAACCTATTTGGTTGCCCTTCTGTGCTGCCTCCTTAATACTCTCAGCCCTTCTGTATAACATTTCTGGTGGACCTAATTGTCCCTAACTCTGGCTGATGTAATACATTTTTCAAAATAAGTGTATACATTTAGATTTGTATTAAATTTATTCAAGGGTAAAAGATGCAGAACGTTCTTGGCATATAGTTGACAAGTCTTCTAACACAGTTCTGTTTATAACCTGTCATGCTTGGAAAGCCAGCTGATCAGCTTTATAATATCAAGAACACTCAAACCAGCAGTAATTTTAGACACCCCCACCTGCATTTCTTTCTGTCTGTGTTTCTTGTGTCCTTTGATATGATCTTTTATGTTTAACCAGCTTCAGATATTTTAGCTATCTGGAGGTCTCTTGCTTTCTAACATGCCTTTGCTCATCTCCTCTTCCTGTCCATTTTGGCTTAGAAGTCCTCCGACCTATTGCATGCCATGGGCTGAAGACCCTATTTCCCTTGTAATTGGTGGGTCAGTGGGCGGGGCCAGAATCATGGTGTGTAGAGCAAAAGCCACTGTGACTTTCATCCATCTTGGGTGCTGGGCCACTATTTACTTAATCCTAAACAAGTTTAAGTATGTGTAATTGCATTAGATTGCACTAATCCTTTGCTATCTAGGAAGCTGCATTATATCAGGGAAACTTTCTATGCTGTTCTTTTAATCTACTCCAGGGCCTAAAACATTTCCAACATTCATTTATTATTTATTTATTGCATTTCTATACCAGTCTTCTCACCCCTGGGGGGACTCAGAGCATGTCAAAATGGCAAAAATTCAGTGCCGAAAATACTTATAAAGCAATACATAACATAACCAAATCAATAGCATATAAATATGAATTAAAATCATTAAAAATTACAAAGAAACATCATCACATGAACATAAAACATATTAGACATTGCACCAGTCCCATGGTTTTGAGGTGTTTCAGTAATACTATCACTTGCCAAATGCCAGGTTTTAATTTTTTTTTCTGAATACCAGGAGGGAGGGTGCCAATTTAATCTTGCTGGGGAGTTCCACAGTCAAGGGGTCACCACCGAGAAGATCCTGTCTCTTATCCCCACCAATCGCACCTGTAAAGGCAGTGGGACTGAGAGCATGACCTTCCCGACCAATCTTAACCTTGAAATAGTTAATAAAGGGAGAAATGATTGGACAGGTAAGCTGGACCAGAACTGTTTAGGGATTTATAGGCTAAAGCCAGCACTTTGAATTTTGCTTGGTGGCAGACTGGTAGCCAGTGGTACTGATGTAACAGGGGGGTTAAGGAACCTGGCTGCTGCCTGTTGGACTGCTTAAAGTTTCCGAACAGTCTTCAAAGGCAACCCCACATAGATCGCATTGCAGTAGTCTGTCTGGGATGTAACATTTACAGTTTCAAAATTGTTTTAAGATCTTGTGAATTTTTTGATGACATGTGATTACCTGAAGAAATGCCCTTGCAAGCCATCTGGTAATGTCAGCTGGCTACTGAAGAGCAGGATGCAAATAATATCTGGCTAGAGTTAATACAGGTTTATCTATGCGAGTAGTATCTGCTTTGATTGGTAGCAGATTTCCAGGGAAAGAGGAAAACACGTGTCATTGGAGTCACATGTTATCTGATTTTTCTAATGGAATATGCAACATAATTAGTCTGATAAGAGTAGTTTAACATTGGAACCAATAGATGAAGCAGAGCTTGGAAGCATTAGTGTCTGAACGATTGCTGCATGATCTGGGAAATTGTAGCCTACAAACATGTTTTCCAAGTCCTGTTTTTGACTTTTAAACTTTTTTTTAAGTTTATGATTTATTTTTTAAACAAGCAGGAATTGGCACTTCTGATAGCACCTACAAAAGAAACAAGATCACAGTTTAAATGCTCAAAATATGGTTCTTGCATTAGGAACATTCGCTTTTTCTACCAATACAACCACCATCTTTTGCTTAACCTATAACTTGCAAATTGGCTTTTTTCCAGTGACATGCCATGTTCTGCTTTTCTCGTTTTTCCAGAATCATGGCTTACATTTTTGCTTGTAGACTGTTCAATATTCCTTCAGGATAAAACTATACATGAGAGGCACTTACTGAGGTTATTTTGTTTCATAACATGAATCTAGGAAATTGTGGTATATGCATTTGAAAGGAGTATTGGGCAGGAGCGTTTAACTTTCTGCTTCCCTGCTGATTCTCTCCTGCCCACATCCTTCCATCCTTTGCTTCTCTTTTTCCATCTCAAAGATCATGAGCAAGAAAATACCAGACTAAATAACAGACTTAAAATAGCTGAGGGTGAAAAGATGGAAGAGGGTGTTTATAGAGGACTAACAGCCCCACAAAAACCTAGCACTCCCCCCATTTGATTCTCACAAGTTGCACTACCTTGACAGAAGGGATTTGAGAACATGTATCTGCAGAGGTAAGGCATAGCTCAGAGTTACATAATAAGCAGAGGGTTGGAGAGAGGAAAGCAGAATCTTTACTTCTTTTGTTGATGCAAATTAATTGCTCGCAATGTGAGCCTGGCATTTTCCCTTGCTATCAATTAAAACCACAAGAGTCTGCTTGTGGGGGCTTCCTACCTACGCAGATCCCTCTCCAAAGAGACCAATAAGTCTGTTGTTTGCAAACACTGCAAAAACTTCAAATTTCCTCCAAGGGAAAGCTTGGGGAGAGGGTTATTCTGACACCATTTCCCTGTCTTCACAGATCCATCCTCAGGGGCAAATGACTTAATAGGTACCAACCAGGTGTAATGGCTCTTTCTACTTCCAGCAGAGTGCCCCACAAGAAGGGGTGATTTCGAGTGTGTGTGAGAGAGAGATGGGAAGAAAAGGAGAGAATGTTTAACTCTTTCTCTCTGTTTCATTTTTCCCTTTAAAAAAATCTCATTTGAAAGCATTTTGGAGTTGTGTTGCTTACAGAGAACATGTTATTTACTTACTTACTTACTTACTTACTTAGACAATCCCTTGTTGGCCAAGTAGGATAGTCTTCCAAGATCAGAATTCTTGTGAGTCTGTAGGTGGCTGTGGAGCCCTATTCTTGATCTGCATCTTCTTCCGCAGTGAGGGCATTGGTTTCCAGGTGGAAGGCAGTCCCAGTCGGGGTTGGCTTGACGCGCCTTCCTCTTGGGACGTTTCTCTCTTTCACCCTCCATTTGTGCCTCTTCAAATTCTGCAGCACTGCTGGTCACAGCTGACCTCCAGCTGGAGCTCTCAAGGGCCAGGACTTCCCAGTTCTCAGTGTCTATGCCAGAGTTTTTAAGGTTGGCTTTGAGCCCATCTGTAAATCTCTTTTCCTGCCCACCAACATTCCGTTTTCCGTTCTTGAGTTCGGAATAGAGCAACTGCTTTGGGAGATGGTGGTCAGGCATCCGGACAACGTGGCCGGTCCAGTGGAGTTGATGGCGGAGGACCATCACTTCAATGCTGGTGGTCTTTGCTTCTTCCAGCACGCTGATGTTTGTCCACTTGTCTTCCCAAGAGATTTGCATGCAGGACCCCCATAATAGTATAACCAATTTGCATGGATGGGATTTAGTTTCAAGAAGAAAGTGACTTTCAGGGAAAGGGTTAAGCATTCTGCTTCCTTGTCTCTCATTAAAGTTATCAGCCTCTTTGATTGCTTGGCAGAGAAAACACACTTTGATATAACTGCAATATAATGTGTAATTTGACCCCTCTGCTGTGACCCCATTGCTACAGTCTCATTACATCTTTGTGTTAGCCTTCTGTCATTGTTTGCACACTTTAACAGTTGATGGAGGAAGTCTAGAATCCCATTCAACGCCTCAATTGATTCCTTTCCTTCTACTATCATCCCTGATGCAGGAAAAGATAATGTAGAGGAGGCAGAGTTTTATCCTCTAAACTTCCCATAACATTTGAGTTCAGCCACCCATAAAAAAGGGTGTGTGTAGGAAATCAAACAGGATGGTAGCAAAATTCTTACCATTATCTTGTTCTCTGGATCACAGCTTGGGGAAGTTATATTTTGCATTGCAACTCCCACAATCCCTGAATCATGAAGGGAAAGGTTACTTATCCTTTTAGTGGAGGGATTCCAAGAATTAAATTCCAAGAAAATAACACGTCCAAGCTTTGTCTAAAAGGTCTGTCCATATACAGACAGACTTTTGAACTTAAAAGCTGCTTTCAGTTTTCTGAGATGCAGCACACAATGTCGCTGAAACACATTCCCAGTTTGAGAGCCTTCTAGGTGTGCTGGACTGCCATTCTATCATCCTTCCACCTTGGTTATTACAAGTCACCATATTTGGAAAGTGATTCATTGAGTGAAGGAGCCAGTGTGGTGTAGTGGTTTGAGCATCGGACTATGATTCTGGAAGTCAGAGTTCGAATCCCTACTCAGTGATGGAAATTCAATGGATGACTTTGGAGAAACCACACTCTGCCTCAGCGGAAGATAAGGGTAACCCCCTTCTGAACAAATCTTGCCAAGGCAATCCTATAATCGGTTTGGTTTACGATTGCCATAATCAAAAACCAAAATGAAGGCATATGACAAGTGTTGGGTAAATCCAGATTTGAATATTTGATGTAGATGAGGGGTTTCTGGCTTCAAATCCTCTCTTAGTCCCAAACATGGACCAGTCATTCTGTCTCAGCCTTGCCTATCTCACAGGATGGCCATGTCACTGAAATTGCATGTGGGTAGTTAAGTATATTGCCCTTGGGAAATTTGGGTAAGCTGTTTCTGAAGTTGCTCATGCTTATATTATTATTGATTGATTTGCCTATATCCTGCCTTTATTCCATGACCCTATTACTTTCGCAGGGGTTTCTTATACACAATGAATAATGAGAGTTGCATTTACCAGTTCATTTTCCTGTAATGCCCTGTGTATTTAACTGACGTAGTCCTTCTGACCTTCTCAGATTGAGGAGCATATCACATGCAGATCTTCTAAGCTTTCTTTGTAGTTAAGGCTACATAAGCATACTTTTTCTGTTCAAAATCTTGTCCTTTTAGTCCTGCTCAGCAAAGGCCATTAGACATAGAACTTTTTGCTGCCACCCACACTTCTGAAAAGAAAAGGCAAATCTAGACTGCCTGTGTCCCTTTTAGCCTGGTCTTGAATAAATGGAGAGAAACACTTTGGGCTGAAGTGGTGCTAGGGAGGACCCGCTGAGGCGAGTTTGGAGCGAAGCCGAAAGAGCTATAAATATGCCGAGTGTTTGTGGTGACGACAACTTTAAACCTCAACAGCTAAACCAGAATTTGGCAAAGGCTACATGCTGAGGAATTTTGAGGTGGGTTATAAAACTCCTGAAAATAGATTCTGAGAAGGATGGAGCTCTTCCATGCAATCTGGTTTGCTAACGTGGTTTTGGTAGCATTCCTGTTTTCCCTTTTGCCGTTATGATGGTGATGATGGAAGGATGCAGCTATATCTAATCTGTGCTGTGATGTGGATCTTGAAAGTCTGGTTGATTTTCTTAATAATTTGACAAAGGGAGGGATTGTAGTAGAACAGGAAAAGAATGAGAAAGGAAAATTAGATCTAATACTGTCTTCCCCTGTTATGCCCTCCAGAAATACTTGTTTTTAATCTCCATAATCTTCATTCAGCATAACTTTGGCCATGCTAATGGAGATTATGAGAGTTGTAGTCTAATTCATATGAAGGGGAGTAGGCTTGGTAAGGAAGTCATACTCGAGAGAGGAAACCTGATGGAAACCTTAGATGTGGGAGCACACTGGATGTGCCACTATGGTAACAACCATTTAGCACATAAATGAAGGTGTAATTATGCTTTGGTACCTTATTTTTTTGTAATGTAGCCATTCAACTTGTACTGTACATTTCCTGTGAACAATGCTTTGGTGATATGGGTAAACTACAAATTTGTGTGTATGTTTGTGCCTTCAAGTTGTTGACTTATGGTGACCCCATGAATTTCCTAGTGTTTTCTTAGGCAAGGAATAACCAGAGGTCATTTCTGCAATGATATATGGTCCAGAACTCACTTTACTGAATTGTTGTTGTGGTGTATGTGCCTTTACATTGTTTTCTGTGACTTATGGGAAACTTAAATTTTTATTTATTTTATTTATTTACTTTGCTTGTATACCGCAATTTCTCAGCCTTGTAGGCGACTCAACGCGGTTTACAACAAGAGCAAAAGTCAATCCAACAGCATACAAAATTTAAAAACCATTAACAGCATAATATACAAAATGACACATCAATAACAACACATTAACGTCTCGTAACTAGAATCGTGATCCAATTCGTCTTCCATAATTTCGTTTCCTATATTCATCGTGTACATTGCATTGTTTAACCGAACGCCTGTTCGAACAGCCAGGTTTTTAGTTTTCTTCAAAACACCATTAACGAAGGGGCTGATCTAATGTCCATGGGAAGGGCGTTCCACAGCCGAGGGGCCACCACAGAAAAGGCCCTGTCCCTCGTCCCTGCCAGCCGTGCCTGTGATGCAGGCGGGATCGAGAGCAGGGCCTCCCCAGAAGATCTTAGAGTCCTTAGAGTCCTTTTTCTAAGGCTCAGAGTGTATGAATTGCCCAAGGTCATCCAATGGTTTTTCATGGCTGAGCAGGAAGTCAAACTCTGATATCCAGATTTACTGAACTCAGTCACTGGAGCCTCTAAAACAGTGATTCCCAACCTTTTGTGACCAGGGACCACTTGACCAGGGATCTCTCTCCAACATTAATACCAAAAAGGGTTATGAATCAGTTTTTGGTCAACTTTAGATTCAGTTTGGGATGCTGATTCAGAAAATTGCATTGGATAGACCACATCAGCTCTAGTTTCTGATACAGAACATATGCCATGTTCAGTGACAGGGAAGGAGTGGCAGATGCCATGAAAGGAGCTGAAATAAAATAAAATAAATAACATAAATAAGTAAAGAGGAAGGAGACTGGCGGACCAGATTTTCATCCTCGCGGCCCATTGGTTGTCCGCGCCCCACAAGTTAAGAACAGTACTCTAGAAGCTGAATCCTTTTGCAGGATATTAAGCTTTTGTGAAGAAATATTGGTGAAGGTCCATTCTCTAAGCAAAGCCATTATACCATAAATTTTGTTGATTCCTTCTAATTCTCTTGCTTAGTATAGGTCATTTCTATTGTGAAGGGTATGCAATGCTGATACAACCATGCCTGAAAAGGATTTCTTGTTCATATGACATTTAGATATGTACATATATACCTTCAAGTTGCCTGTTGGCTTATAGAAGCTCTATGAATTTTATAGGGTTTTGTTAGTCAAGGAATGTTCAAAGGTGGTTTTGCAAGTCACCTTCATCTGAAATCAAGCTGACAGCATCAGGCATTTGTTGGTGGTCCTCGTTCAGAGTACTAACCAGGTCTGACTTTATGTAGCTTCTAAGATCAGATGAGATCTGGTGCCTTTAGGGTATTTAGGATGGCATGATCTGAGGAATAAACTAAATGGGACAACTCAGCCATGTTCTCATCTGACCTTGTATAGATTTCTCAGTTTGGGAATATGTTTCCCATCAGTCATACCTCCCTCTGCATCTTGATTTAGTTCTGTTACTGTTCAGGGTAGAAAGCCACAAAACATTACGTACTGCCTTATTGATTTATTTAAAGCATATATCTCTCATCTGTCAATCTGCCAGGAGCCCCGAGGCAATATACAATGGATATGAATTACCTACTCAAATCTGAATGGAAAAATCTGACCATAAAAGTGGCCTATAGCTTAAGTGACACCCCCAGCTTCCTTTTCCTGTTCTCAGCTGAGTTTTGGATAATTTTTCTTGGTAGCTGATTTTTCTGGATACGCTTCTGTCACCATTTTGTAAGGCAAGCCTTATGTGCATCTAAAAATACATACCTGACATGAAAGCACCTTTTCTGCTGCTCTCACTCTAGTGCGATGATATAGTGGAGGCAGAAACCACAGACATTTTGAATAATACATGTTCCATTTTTGTCCTTAAAAAGAGCCCCCGAAGTGCCTTGCATAAAACTACACAGCAATAACACGGAGAACAAAGTAAAATGGGAAAGCATAATCAACAAGGGAGAATAAAAATACTTACTGAAAGTTAGGCATTATGTCATGTGGAATTCCGGTAGTGATGTTGATGGTTCTTTGAATATGTGTGTGATACCTCCACTCTTGATTGGTCTGTTTGTCCATCACAAATTCATCGGATGGATTGATTGTATTTCATAATATAGATATATGTTCCTGGCTGCTGTTGCAAATTTCCGTAGTTTGCTTTGTGGCAGTGTCTTGATGATGAGGTAAACTGCAAGATGGCCCCAGCTTGCTAGAAAATACCTTATCCATTTTATGATACCCTTCATTTCTCCCTTGGAAGGAAGAGGCGGTACACAGAATCTAGTAAGAAGAAATAAGGACTCATTGAAACTGGTGGGAGAAATCAGATGTGCCAGCTTAAACTCCATTGGAACTAATTGCAAATGACTGAGTTTGGATCCAGTATTTATTGTTTGATCCAGAGCAGTGTAAAGGCAAAGGTGCCTGTTGAGGGACAATTATATCCTGGATTTGATGTGTCATCAATAGAAAAGTCCTGGGATTTGGGACGGGAGACTCCAGCTGGAGATGGAAATTAGTGGGGAATTTAGGCAGAGGCATCTTGGGTGAGTAGAGCTATACTTTTGGGAAAATGCAACAGAGAGAATAGGAAAGAGTATGCTATTGTCCAAATATGTAATTTGACACAATCCATATTTTTTTCTTTTTCCAGTTCCTCTCACCCAAGTTTCTGATGCATAACTCATGGGGAACTTATAGTAAAATGTTGATACTCCCATTAAATGTTGATACTCCCATTGTATACACATGACTAGTACTTTTAGCTCGTATCTGCAGATGTGTATTTGTCGCTGTGTGTTACAAATGTGTTCTCCGTTCTTAAATCCAAATCAGGTGCAAATGTGTGATGGCTCAGGAAAACTTCAACAGCTCAAGATAGTGTCATGGATATGATTGTGTTTATTGTACACTGGAGTTCTGCCTCTTATTATTAGGCAAACAATGCCCTAACTTAGATGCTCTGTTTTCAGAATGTTACAGTAACTTAGGTGTATGTTTTTTTTTTTCAATTGGGGACTTTAATTATTATTATTATTATTATTATTATTATTATTATTATTTCTACCCTGCTTTTTCTCTCCACAAAGGTGACTCAAAGTGGCTTTCATTAAAAGCATTTCAATACAATTTGAAATATACAAATATACAAATATTAAAAGAGAATTAAATATAAATGGCATTTTAAAAATTCAGTTAGAATCCATAAAACCTTATTAAAAACATATTTAGAGCTAAAACCACAGGGTAATGGCAATGGAACTCCCCCAGACCAATGTTTCTGTGACCATGTGATTGTGTTTATGCTCCTCTGAGCTGCTGCTCATTGTGAGGCACGTGTCAAGTCAAGTCCATTGTTAATAACAATAGACCAGCACAATGCAAACTTTGCATCATAATGCAAAGTTGTGATGTACACATGGCATTATTCAGAGCCAATAAAATACTCAAATAAAAACAGGGGGTCGTTTGGCCATATAAATGGAAAGAACCGAAGTTACTGATCAACAAACTTAAAGTCATTTCTTGATGATCACTTTCCGCGAGAGCCTCAACAAATTTATGTCTGGTTTTATAGGCCACGATAGTGAATAAAATATCTGCTGTTATTTCATCAACCAACCATCCTTTGCCTGTGCAAACCAAAAGCACAGATATAAAATAGGTGATACATGGCTCAGCAGTACTACATGAGAACAGGACCTTGTGATTGTAGCTGATCACAAGTTCAACAGCAGCCAGCAACATGATGCTGCAACAAAAGAGGCGCATGTTGTTTTAGCCCACATTAATAGAAACACAGTTTCCAAGTCTTATTATAATCATACAGGATTTATATTTTCTCCCATTTGACTTTCCAAGAGGAATGGCTTGAGGACAAGCATTGCCGCCCTAAAGAGACTTTCTTTGCTGTCTGTGAAGAAAGTTGGCATGCCTGCTGGCTCAAGGTTAAAAAGCAATTATGGAACCATTTCCTTTTGTTCCAGGCTTGATGTTATGTTTAAAAGAGGTGGTGCATCCCTTGGCATCCCTTTGGTGACCACATTTTGCTTGATGTTACAGGCAACCCAAATGGTAGACTTGTAACTGAAAAAAAGTGAAATCATAGTTGGCAGAATAAGTTATAGCTTAAGTCATGAAGGTGGGACTGGGCAAAAGGACACAATAATGTTAGCTACTGCCTTTTTTCTTATAGAATCCCTTTTTTTGAAAGATGAATGATCATGTCCACGTGAGGAGAAAACCTCCTCTACTGTGTTACTTTACAAATTCCCCATAGACACATTTATTTGCCAAATACCACAGGCAAACACATTTTACCAACACTTTTTATTTGTTTGTTAAAGCGAGTTGTTTATTTGTTACTGTTTGTGTGTATAAAACATTGTGTCACTTTTTGTGTGTGTCAGGAGTGACTTGAGAAACTGCAAGTCACTTCTGGTATGAGAGAATTGGCTATCTGCAAGGATGTTGCCCAGGAGATGCCTTGTTTTACCATCTTTGTGGGAGGCTTCTCTCATGTCCTCCATAAGGAGTTGGAACTGACAGAGGGAGCTCAACCCCCGCTCCCCGGATTCTAACCTCCGACCTGTCAGTCTTCAATCCCACCGGCACAAGGGTTTAACCCACTGGCGGATTCATGCAAACTGGAGAGTTCTCAATTTTCTCCCTTCTTTTCACCACCACTCACATTCATTATGTTTAACTTAATGTTTGATTATTGAGGCTGAGGTTTGTCTAGAAAAGAATTGCACCTTTTTCCTAGAAGCCTTTGTTCCCTTTTCTCCATTTGCAAGTAGACAGGGTTTGGTTTTAGTTCCTTAATAGAGAAAGAAAGGTAAAAGGCACTTGCTGCTTTGCTTTCCTTGTTCTAAGGTCAGTTAGCTTGCTTGTTTGCTTTCTCCATCCCTTCCCCTCCCTAATGTGGCTTGTTTGCTCTGCAGCACATTTTGTTTATTTCCAGTCTTCTGTTTGTGACCTGGATTTCATGGATTGATGAAGGGGATATGTGAGCTAAATGCGTTCGGAGAACAGTAGGAAGAAGGAATTTATTTTGGCTTTATCTCTAAAGCCAAACAGAACCACTTCTTGCAAATGTGTGGCTAGGAGTCCTTGGGGGAATCTTTCTCCCTGAATTTTCAGAATGAAAGGAATGAAATACGAACATGAGAGAGGGAGAGCAGTAGCTGCAACATTCCTGCCAATTCCCATCTTAGAGGGTCACTGGCACATTCAGTTTCAGTCAAAGACTGCAGGCATCCATCTTGCCTGTCCGCTTGTCTGCATCACACTAGCACACGCTACTGCAAGGCTAAGGAAAGGCTGCATTAGTATTCAGGGCATCCTTTTCTCCTATCCCTCCCCTGAATCATCTTCCCCTATCCCACGCCGCCCCCAACTTCCTGTTTGGATTAAGAACAGGTTGTTCATTCAGCTGTGCAGGGCCCCTCACTCGCATACAAATGACACTGCGTCTATGAGTCGGTTACTCACAACTGCAGAGGGTTCATTCAGCAAAGACACCTGCTGCAGTGCTGGAATGAGCAATGTTGACAGTGGAAGGGAAGGAAGAAGAGTAAGAAGCAGTTCTGATGCAGTCTCTTCCTACGTCGCGTTCCTTTTTTTGTTTGCACCTCTTCCCCACCCCATTTTGTCAATTTCAAAAAGATGCTATTGTCTTTTCAAGGTCAGATCTTTTTAATTGTGATATGAGATCAACCTGTCCAGATTTGTACCTTGATTCGGTATCTACAAGGAATGTAAAGAGAGAGGCCCAAATTTTAGAAGGTTTGCTACTCCCCCACTACTCTGCATTTGGGCATCTGTCTGGATAAGCCTTAAAAAGACAGAATAGGCTTAAGAATTCCATCTGTTTGAAAGGCATCGTTTTAACTGATGCTTCTTTGGCTATGAAATGCCATAGGTGAATACCGAAAAATGGCTTAAAATATATCTAATAATTCAATTTCATTGCTTTTAAAAGAGGCCTCAGTGTTTTTCAAATCCTGGATATATCCAACAACAAACAAAAATACCAATAAACATATGTAGAGTACCTTTCTTTTACTAAGATTTAATAATAGTATGGAAGAAGTCTGGAAGTTGCACGCTACAACTGGCAGCAGTCATGTCTTTATGAAGCATATATATGAGCCCCCAGTGGCGCAGTGGGTTAAACCATTGTGCTGGCAGAACTTCTGGCCGACAGGTCAGCAGTTCGAATCCAGGGAGAGCAGGTTGAGCTCCCTCTGTCAGCTCCAGCTTCCTACCCAGGGACATAAGAGAAGCCTCTCCCAGAAGGATGGTAAAATGGCAAACATCTGGGTGCCCCTTGGCCGACGTCCTTGCAGACGGCCAATTCTCTCACACCAGAAGCAACTTGCAGTTCCTCAAGTTGCTCCTGAGATGAAAAAACAAAACCAAACAAAACTTATCACTCCAATCCCAGGATTATCTGGGATTGATACCAGCATCTCTTTTCAAGCATTGTTTCTTTAAAACCTTGCATTAAAACAAAAATACAAATGAGGTGTGGGCAAAACACACCTTGTTTTAGAGGTAAATTATATTTCCTAGATGCATATTTTGGGGAAAATCCAGGTTTTTTTAATCAATCAAAAATATTTGTATTGTCGAAGGCTTTCATGGCCAGAATCACTGGGTTGTTGTTGGTTTTTTCGGGCTATATGGCCATGTTCTAGAGGCATTCTCTCCTGACGTTAGGAGAGAATGCCTCTAGAACATGGCCATATAGCCCGAAAAAAACTACAACAACCCAAAAATATTTGCTCTTTATGGGGCCAAAAAACATTCTTGAAGCTTGCATGATTTCCACCCTTGTTTTATTGTATGATGTTTCAAGATAAATCCGAGCATTGATTGGCTTTTTGTTTGTTGTTATTCGTTGCATAGCTGGCCCCTGGAAGTTTCTTCTGTCTCTCTTTCCTTTCTCATGTATTGCAGAAAGAGTCGGATTAATTTCCCAGTTGCTGGGCTCTAACTTGTATAGCTTGTTCTTAACAAACCTCCAGACGCAAGCAACAGAACATGAACCTTTTGAACTGTGACAAAAGTGAGATTGAAGAGAAGTTTGTTCAGTCACATACCTGTAAGGCAAGTCCTCCCTCCATATAATCAACTTGTCCTTTATGGTGCAATGCTGGGAGAGGCAGGAAAGGTCATCTGGATGACCATTAGATCAAAAACACTGTAAGCTGGGGCCTGCAATTCCTACAGCTGAACCAGAATGGAAGATAAAGGAAATCGATTTTTGTGTCAAATTATCTTATCCAAACTCGGTCATCTCAATGTTTTACGCACTGGCTTGTTTTGGATGTCATCGTGTCAATAGTTTTTAGGGTAAACTGATTGAGGCCAAGTCAGACGCGTGTTGTGAAAGTTCCAGTATGACTTCTCTCTCTGTCTCTTACTATCATTTCTTCATACAAAACATTTATCTGATTTGCAGTACTCCATATGAGCCCTTACTCTCCATATACTTCTAGCTCCGCTTTCTTGCTCCATTAAAGTTTTGATTTTCTTTCCATACAGGCTGGCAACTTGTGTAAAAAAAATCCCTGGGCTGGTTTGTCCCAGTAAATCCACATTGAACTAGATTATATGGCAGTGTGGACTCAGATAATATAGTTCAAAGCAGATATTGTGGATTATCTGCCTTGACATTCTGGGTTGTATGGCTGTGTGGAAGGGCCCCTTGTTACTTTTTTCTACTACTTATTTGCTTGTCCTCTAATCCTGGACCCAGTTTAGCACCATTACCCATATTCATGCTCCTTCTCCCAGCATGGCTTGATATCATAATTAAGTTTGGGCGGCAAAGGAGGAAGAGTATGTTTGTTTGTTCACAGAGCAGAAATATTAACAAAGAGCATAGATCTCCTTCCCATCTTGTCTCTGCATTTGTGGCAATGCAAAAACACTACACAAATGGAAGAGACAAAATGGGAAGGAGATCTATGCTCTTTGTTAATATTTCTGCTCTGTGAACAAACAAACATACTCTTCCTCCTTTGCCGCCCAAACTTACTTAATTATGATATCAAACCATGCTGGGAGAAGGAGCAGGAATATGGGTAATGGTGCTGAATTGGGTCCAGGGTTAGAGGACAAGCAAATAAGCAGTAGAAAAAAGTAACAAGGGACCCTCCCACAGGTTTCTGCCTTGAGAAAAGGTTCTATAGCATTGAGATTTCTTCAGTGATTTTCACTGTATATAATCATGTATATCTACAAATTTTAATCAAGAAATCACCCCAAAAACCCTGGGTTGATTTATCCATGGATCAGTGTAAGTACTGTACATTGTCAAAAAAGAAAGCACCCCCTTCTCTGAAGCCCCTTCTACACTGCCATATAAAATCCGGATTATCTGGTTTGAACTGGATTATATGGAAGTGTAGACTCAGATAATCGAATTCAAAGCAGATAATGTGGATTATCTGATTTGATATTCTGGTTTATATCGCAGTGTAGAAGGGGCCTGAGTAGAGTGGCAAAAGGTGAGAGACGTGTCCTTCCTGAAAGAACCGAAAAGAGATTTGTTGCTCTCTTTTTGAATGCTTGGGTTGGGAATATTGCAGCTGGGGCATCTAGCCCTCTAAGGAGATGTTTGCATTCCCCTTGTTTGTTGGTGTTTGCATTCCCCTTGACTTATTACAGTTTATAACTATAAACTGAAAATCTTGACGTATGCATGAGATCAACATGAGGATATAGGGCAGTGGTTCTCAACCTGTAGATCCCCAGATGTTTTGGCCTTCAACTTCCAGAAATCCCAACAGCTGGTAAACTGGCTGGGATTTCTGGGAGTTGTAGGCCAAAACATCTGGGGATCCACAGGTTGAGAACCACTGATATAGGGCATATAGAGTAAAGGCAAGAATGGAAAGTGGTTGTTTCATGAACTTTGTGTTTCTTCCCGTTTGCAAAATGGAGAGATCAGAGTACTGAACCACATGAACTGTTGAGTGTCATTCATCAGAGCTCATCGTCTGAACCCCACCACTTTCATTTTTAAAAAATCAACACTATTCCCAAGTAGTTTTCAAGATATTTTCTACTTTATGTGGTTGTCTACAACTGTAATAAATTATTGATGGTCTACTCTACATGGTCCTGTCTTGAAAGCCATACCAGCCTTTCATGTCTGCATAGGAATCTATTTTATAATGACCCTGGTGATTGAGTTGATGATGTTTCATGGGACATGATGGATGTAATTATAAGCTCTTAAAGAATACTGTGAACTTTTTTGGTTTTTCTTGAGAGAAGTGGTGATTTAGAATCACTTAGAATTATGTTATAAATGCTAATGTTAATTAATATGGTAATAAATACAGCCAGCATGGTGTGGTGGTTTGCATGTTGAACAATGAATCCCCACTTAGATATAGAAACTCATTTGGGCAAGTCACACTCTCTCAGCCTCAGGGGAAGTCTAAAGACAAACACCCTTAGAACAACTCTTGTCAAGAAAACTCCATGAGAGATTCACTTTAGAGTCACCACAAGTAGGAAATTATGGTACTTGAAGGTACACCACAACAACAACAACACATTAATATTTTAACAACTGCCCTTGAGGAAGATTCTTATCAAAGTACATTGAGCATTAAAATATGTACTCTAGGAATGGTATTCTCATTCAAAACTAAAAGGAGATTTGTCTTCCTTTTTATTTTTTTAACTCCCAATGCTCTTCCCCTCCTTCTTCTAAGCTAGGAAAAATAAATATTTTTAAAAATAAGAGAATAAGCAGTCATTAATCCCCATGTTTTCTTTTTCTCTGCTGCTTGCTCCATTCTGCCTTCCTCACCTCTCAGTTGACTGCCACTGTTTCTTCCTCCCCCTTCTTTCTGCGAACAGCTGTTGTTTGGCTTCCTCTATATTTAGTTGCTGATTTCTTTGTCGTCTTTGTCGGCTCCCCATGCTTATAATTACAACAGAACCGGGAGTGGGTGGAGGGCAGAGGATTTGTGTAGCGAAATAGTTTGTCAGCTGCTTCTGCAATGCTTGTCCTCATTGCTGCAGAGCTGTTGGGTTCATCTACTTCTGGGTCCAGGTGAACTAGTTTGGGGGTGGCGATGGTGGGCTGGGGCTGTGCATGCATGCACTCACAAGTACACATGTGTGACTTAATAAAAACAGCACATGCTTTTTTACAACAGACTGCAAGGAGTGAAAGCAGAGGATACGCATCTGATGAGTCACCAAAGGCCTTGTTCATTCACAGTGTGCCAAAACGGATGCAAATGACTCAGATCTGGTGCCTGGAAGAGAAGAATGGTGGTGTTGGCAGCAATGATGATGATGATTTGGGGAGTGCAGAAGGGTTTGCTACTAGTCAGGATGGCTATATAGCACCTTCTTATATGACAGGCAGTATGCAGCTTAGTTCCAGCTATTGAAGAATCCACATAGAAGTATGCTTTTGCTACAAGCTGTTAGGAATTGTGGGAGTTGAAGTCCAAAACACCTGGAGGGCCTAAGTTTTCCCATTCCTGCTCTAGATACTATGCTAGCAAAATGCTAGAACTGATAGGTCTTTGGTCTGCCCCATCAGGACACTTCTAAACTTCTTATTTCTGTATGAGAGAGATTTGAAAATACTCTGGGGTTGCATTCTCCCCAGTTATCCATCAGGTGATATTGGTTTTCTTCTTCTTCTAAAACCAGACATGCAAAGGCCTGAAATTTATACCACTTGTCTGGTAATCCTTTCTTTATAATCTCAAAAGACTGTGAGCTGACTGTGGTGGGAGGTTGCATTGCATATCAGATCAGCTCCCACCTTCATGTCATTTATAAAAGGAGTGAAATCCCTCCTGTTTGAAACAGCGTTTAGTTGAATCTTAACCTTTAGCCTAACACTTTATTGTCATATGGGAATTTTAGACAGATTTCAATTAAATTCAATTTAATTTTAGTTGTCTATAATATAATGTAATATAATATTATTACAGTATAATGGTATAGTACAATATAGTAATATTTAATACTTATATTGTACTATGCTAATAATATAATATATTGTGTGTGTGTATTGTAAGCTGCTCTGAGTCCCCTTTGGGGTGAGAAGGGTGGCATATAAATGTCATAAATAAATAAATATAGGATGGATGGTGCTATGGAGCATTGATGTAATTATTTGGGTTGTTTTAATCAATGGTTTTATGTCACATTGTATATTTTAAAGTTGCTGTGAGCCACCTTGGGTCCTCCAGGAGAAAGGCGGCATAGAAATTCCCAAAATAAATGAAAAGATAGATAATATGGTCAGATGCATTCCAAGGCTAAGGTCAGACATGTCCTGCCTCAAATAAAGTTGCCTGTATGTCAGAGAGGTCCCTGATTTGAAAGCGGATGCACAGATATAGGATATTTATTTTTGCTTTTGCACAAAATCCCCAAATCCTCCTTTTTATAGACTCTGGGGCCTCTCAAACTACTGTTGGTCTCTTATAGGCCCACAATGCTGAGGGGCTCATTTCACACATCACATTGTACACTTTTATATGATGTTTACTTTTCTTGCCATAGTGTGTTATGGAGTTGGTTAGTGTCTGAGCACATGCTATCTTTTAAAAGCTGTATTTCAGCAACTCTTGTGATTCTCATAGTCCTCCATTCATCTGGAGACCCTCTAAAGTAGTAGAGACCATAAAGTATATGTGATGCTGTGCAAGTAGGCTTAGCACTTCTAGCACAAAGTTGAATGGGTTGTGCTAGTGCAGATGCATACCAAAACCGAGCTGTATTGTGGCAATTCATTGGTCGGATGATTAAAGACTGAAGTAATTTTAATTCTATTATTAGAACATTGAAATGTTCTAAAGGAAATACTGGGTGAAACTATCAATTGAACGTTGTCTTTGTTGTTAACTTGTCTTGACTCCCACCCTCAGCTTAGAAAGATTCATTTTTTGAAGTACATTTCCCTGAAGTCACTACATTGACTGTGGGATTCAGGGATCAGAAGTGAATACTTATGTGCTTGGTATGCTTCACTTAAAGCTCATTGTGGTCTGGTCTACATGTGTATATCAGCCTGAGGTGATGCAATAGTGGCTTGTACCATTTCAGCATACAGTGGGAGATGAAATTTTGCAATGTTCTTCTACACTGAAAAACAACTCTGCAATGAAAAGCAAATATACATGGTGACTAGCATATCAAGCTGAACTAGTTAGCCAGTTCTTGTTTGCCTAATTTTCAACATGCAGGGTATTGTTCATACCGAAGAACATTTAAGAATGTGTTAGGATGTCATTTTGTTGCATGTTAGTTTCTGAGGGCTGACAAAAAAAAAAAGGAGATATGTTTGTGACAGCTATGGCACATATCATTTCTCCAGAACACCAAAGATCCGAGATGTGTGAAAAGCTCAAACTTTTAAAGCTCAAAGATGTGTGAACTTTGTAAAATATGACTCTCTATTCGGCCTTGGAAACCCACTCAGTGATCCTGAGCAAGTCATATCCTTTTATCCTTAGAAGAAGGTAAACATAACCCCATTTGAATATGTCTTGCCAAGAAATAACCACAGGTACATCTTCACTGTCGAATGAATGCAGTTTGACACAGCTCAAAGCTATAGTTTTACAAGGCCTTTAGCCTTCTCTGCCAAATAGTTCTGGTGCCTCACCAAATAACTCCCATGAATGCACAGCATTGAGTGACGATAGTTAAAGTATTATTAGACTGCATTCATCCTACAGTGTAGTTACACCCCATGACAGGTACAGTCATAAGGGGCAGCAGTGTCAGCCTCCTGAGTCAAGATTGTGTATCGTCTAGGCAATAATTTTACCTGGCTACAGTTGATGGATCTTAGCATTGTAGTAAGAATTACACTCAGTACAGTGTAGAAGCCTAATATCTGCCTGCATCTGGTTTAAAAAGAAGAGACCTTGCATTCTTTTGTTCAAAAGGAAAGGTCATAGATTTATTATAAAGCACATGTTTTCTATCCTGAAAACCTCAGGAAAAACCAAAACAGAACACCAGCCTCTCTGGAAGTTAGGCAGGCAAAATAGCTTCGTGTGATTGCGGCAAGGCATTACCAATCAGAATAGTCTATACTGGGCTAGATAGACCAATTCTTTCAGAGGATTAGGCAGACTCAATGAGAACTCCATGCAGCAAAGATTGTTGCACTTGTTGTTTTCTTGTTGACAGCAGAATCAGACAAAAACATGAATAATATTTATGAATTTTCCATGATAGCCGAGATTGATCATTGGCATGGGAGGGTTCACAATTGACATTTTCTTTTGGCAGTGTTGCACATAAAAATGGTAATGCCATTGGAATGTATCCCCAAAAATCTACCATGCAAACAGGAGTGTTACTAATTTCTGCTGAACTTGTCCTTAGAAACCCTATCACTACCACCATCATGAACTCCGTCTCCCACCTCATTGCAGAGATTGTACCATTGCAATCACAGTTCCTCTTCTTTCCCTTCCAGCTGTGGACTTGAAGCCAGTACTTCCTGTGGTGATGCAGAGCTCTTGCAACAGCAGCAGCAGTAGCAGCCCGGTGGACTTGCGGATGGATGCCCGGCCCAGTGTGCCTACCATAGACCCAACCGCCCGGGAACAGCAGCTGCAGCAGGAACTATTGGCCCTGAAACAGCAGCAGCAATTGCAGAAGCAGTTGCTCTTTGCTGAGTTTCAGAAGCAGCACGAACACCTAACGCGGCAGCATGAAGTCCAGTTGCAGAAGCACCTCAAGGTAATTTGGAGGTGAATTTGTGAAGCTGCCTTATCCAAAGTCATACAGTTCCTACATCTCACGTAGTACATTCAGTTGTGATGCTGCAGCTCTCCAAGCTCCCAGTCCTGAGATCCTTTTAACTGGAGAGGTTTGGGATGGGATTTGGGATTATACAGGCTTGATCTTCCAGTGTGCTTGCGCTCCACCAGTTCAGTTCTGTGCAGCTACCCCCTCCACCCCTCATAGAATTCAGTTTCCTAGTAGCAGAGCACACCCTGTGAATATTTAGTGGTTGGCGGAGGGTTAGGAGGTGGTATGCAGGTCTAACTAGTGACAGTTATGCAGCTAGGAGAAGAAAATAGACATTGCTCTCTCAGATCTCCAACAAGTATGGGAAGAAAATAGCTTTTAACAGCAAGGCACCCCATGCTGACCACTAAATGCCTGTGTGGACCAATTTTGGTACTTACAAATTGTTATCAGTGGATAGGTCATGCAAGAAGATATTGAATCTCTCCAACTTGTGCTAACTGACATTACTGACAATATTTTAGCCTATGCATGCAAAACACGTGCTTTGCCACTGACTAACAGTTCCCCTCATGTACTGAAAATCCAGTCCTATCTGTGTTTTTTTGCAGCATTAAAAAAAAAACACCAAACTATTACCTAAAGTACCGGGACTGTGGCGCAGCTGGCTGGGAGTCAGCTGCATTAAGATCACTACTGACCGAAAGGTCATGAGTTTGAAGCCAGCCCAGGTCGGAGTGAGCTTCTGACCAATTTTGTGTAGCTTGCTGTCGACCTTTGCAGCCCAAAAGACAGTTGCATCTGTCAAGTAGGAAATTTAGGTACCGCTTATGTGGGAAGGAAAATTTAACTAATTTTCGAGGCCATAAAAATCTCCATCATGCATGCAAAGAATGAGGAAGTACCTCATTAGTGTCACAAATGGTCGGTGAAGGGACAGCTCCCCTGGTGGCCAGAATACCCTCAAGAAAAGCTGGAATGTTAAATTGCCTCTGTGTCTATATATGTTATGTGTCTATGGCATTGAATGTTTGCCATGTATATGTACATTGTAATCCGCCCTGAGTCCCCTGCGGGGTGAGAAGGGCGGAATATAAATACTATAAATAAAATAAAGCAACTGTTGAGCACTTAAGTGAGGTTGAGCGGAACGTCTAGGGCCTGTTTTGTAGAAAAGTCAACCAGACTTTTAAAAAAACAACCAAGGAAAGAAATCTTTTGGTATTTTGTCTGTCAGGCAATTGAAGAGGCAGGGAAGATGCTGCTGAGGAGTAGGAAAAAGCCCTAACCTACCGTTTCAAATTTCAGGAAAAAAACAACAACCCTGCACATCTTAATCTGTTGGAATGTGTTTGGTTTTGGATATCTACAGAGACATTTTCCCTTGCAGTGGTGTCAGCTCACCCCCCCCCCCCCTTTCCCCTCTGCAGCAACAGCAAGAGATGCTGGCAGCAAAGCGACAACAAGAATTGGAGCAGCAACGCAAGCGAGAACAACAGCGGCAAGAAGAGCTGGAGAAGCAGCGTTTGGAGCAGCAGCTACTTATCTTGCGCAACAAGGAGAAAAGCAAAGAGAGTAATACATTTTCCTTCCGTTGTAGTTAGATTTTTAATATCCTTTTCCTGGGGAGGGAGCTGGAGTAGGCTGGAATGTGACACTCTCCCATCTCAAAATTAAGACCTAAAGAAGCAGCAGCAGTTGATGATGATGTTACATTGTGCTGTTGAAGTAACCCTCACCAGCATAGGTAAACCATTTTGAAATGGCCATTGGCTTTCTATCTTTAGCTCCCAAAATGCCACATTTCTGTCATCACCTGTTTCTGAACTATATCACTAAGAATCTTTCCACTGATATCTTTAAATATTTGCAGTGCTCAAGCTTCATTTAGGAAATATTGAAAAAAACTTGTTTGAAGTTAACATTTATGCTATAAGTTTGCCTGTTGATAAATGTGTTTTAAAGATTTTGCTTTATCTGAAATACCATATTAATAATTTGAATGCAAGTGGTTCATAAGAAGTATGTCTGACTTCAGATGGTGTCATAACTTCTACACCAATTAAAAAAACAGATAAGGAGGACAATAAAATTAAGATAGTGGTGAGGAACACTTCGATACAACAACTTCAAAAGCTGTCTTGAAGAATGGGGGGAGTGTTGTTTTTCCAATCACATGCTTAATTGAGTTCAAGCAGATTAGAAATAGTAGACTAGCTTGGAATGTGGGATGAGGGGCTGGATTGCCCATCATGCAATCCATAGATGACTACAAGTCCCCGGTGGTGCAATGGGTTAAACGCTTGTGCCGACAGAACTGAACACCAACAGGTTGGAAGTTCAAATCCGGATAGTGTGTGGATGAGCTCCCTCTGTCAGCTCTAGCTCCCCATGCGAGGACATTAGAGAAGACTCCCACAAAGATGGTATAACATCAAAAAACAAACAAACAAACACCTGGGCATCCTCTGGGCAACGTCCTTGCAGACGGCCAATTTTCTCACTCCAGAAACGACTTGCAGTTTCTCAAGTTGCTCCTGACATGGAAAAAAAACCCTAAAAACTTCATGCTAGGAAATGGTGTGATGGGCAGTCTCATAGTGACAAGGTCAGATGCTGTGCCCTCTGGCAGGAAAGAGGAGGCCAGTATATGTATGTGGGATTCCTTTGGGGTTGAGAAAGCCTTTTCCCAACAGAAGACAATTCTTTCCTGTGTTGGTTCAGTCTTTGGCCTGGCTCAGATAGAATAGTCATGGCCCAATAAGCTTAGTGTGGTTTATTGGCTCAAGAACAATGAATATGTTCTTAGGCTTCTTCCTCCCTTCTCTGTTGTATGGTAATGTGACATTTCCAGTTTGCTATAATATAATGTCCCATTATATCCAAACTGGGAAACTGTGGTTTAACCTTTGATTACAGATTAGGATGATAAACCAGGATGGCTTGTTAGTCAGAGATTTTTTTTTTTTTGTCGTGTTAGGAGTGACTTGAGAAACTGTAAGTCATTTCTGGTGTGAGAGAATTGGCCATCTGCAAGGACATTGCCCAGGGGACGCCAGGATGTTTTTGATGTTTTTACCATCTTTTGAGCCCCCGGTGGCGCAGTGGGTTAAACCCATATGCCGACAGGACTGAAGACTGACAGGTCACAGGTTCGAATCCAGGGAGAGTGTGTATGAGCTCTCTTTTTCAGCTCCAGCTCCTCATGGTTTTTAAATTCTTGTGTGTTATTGTCTACTTGTGAGTTATATTAATTGTATTGTTTATTTTGTTTATTGTTTGTTATTTTATTATTGCTTATTGTTTTTGATATGTTGTTGGGCTTGGCCTCATGTAAGCCACTCCAAGTCCCTTGGGGAGATGGTGGCGGGGTATAAAGTTTTATATTATTATTATTATTATTATTATTATTATTATTATTATTATGATATGCGGCGATATGAGAGAAGCCTCCCACAAGGATGATAAAATATCAAAACATCTGGGCGTCCCCTGGGCAATGTCCTTGCAGACAGTCAATTCTCTCATACCAGAAGCAACTTGCAGTTTCTCAAGTCACTCCTGACATGACAAAAAAAACATCCCCACATGAGGAGATGGAGCTAATAGAGGGAGCTCATCCATGCTCTCCACGGATTCAAACCTGCAACCTGTCGGTCTTTAGTCCTGCCAGCACAGGGGTTTGACCTACTGCGCTACTGGGTCCAACCCTAGTCAGAGATTAAACCACAGCTTAAGACTCAGTTTAATTGGAAAATACAGATGTGGTATATTTGGATCAGGACAGTAGAGCCTTCGTGTTTTTTCCACCAGGGTTTTTCTGTATTTTCCCAGGTGCCATTGCCAGCACTGAAGTGAAGCTGAAACTTCAGGAGTTCCTTCTCAGCAAGTCAAAGGAGCTGGCTGCAGCAGGCGGCTTGAACCATTCCCTCCCTCAGCACTCCAAATGCTGGTAGGTACTTGCCATTGGCTAAAGCAAATATGACTTAGAATTGGGTGGAGCACTCCAGATATTTTGGACATTGATTAGTCCTTCAAGCGGTCAGAAATTATGAAAGTTACAGTACAAAACATATGGAAGTCTCTCTTTACTTGTCTGAGACAGGATGGAGGATCATGGTAATGCTACAGATGTCATGGTTCTAACTCCGACAAAAACATTAAGCTAGAACAGGCCTGGGCAAACTTTGTCCCTCCAGGTGTTTTGGACTTCAACTCCCACAATTCCTAACAGCCGGTAGGCTGTTAGGAATTGTGGGAGTTGAAGTCCAAAACACCTGGAGGGACAAAGTTTGCCCAGGCCTGTTTAGAAGGTCATTTATTCATATTGTTATTGACTGTACATCTGGGCAGTGCAAAAGAGCACCAAATAAAACCAGACTTTAAAAAAAAACCTTGTGCCTGTAGCCTCAGATAATGATAAAATGTTCCTTTTATCAGTCAGAATGCTTTTTTTAAAAGATGTGATACTGTTATTGAAGAGATTCACATCTCATATTGCTTAAAATAGAATTTTAGCATGCCTGACTTCATTCACACTCCAATCCAGGACATACTTGTTTGTGTGCATGTGCATATTGTAACCAAAGGCACACTATTCTATTTCGGGCAATATAGAAATGTAGGGGTGCAGGAAACGTGAGCCACTTTGTATTTCCTATTCTGTCCACAACAGCATTACCCTGGAAGGCGCCAGTACATCCTCATTGTAAATTTTTTAACACTGACAAACAGGGAACGAAATTGCTCAAGAGAATAAGATAATTTCATTTCAGATGAGGTAGCTTAGTTCTTTCCTGGCTGTTTCATATATTTCCAGATTCCCCCCTCCCCCTTTCTCCACAAAAAGTCTGTTAATATAACTTTATGTCTTGGATTACTGTTTTGCAAAGAAGTAAATATTGATAGGGAAGTGAATTTAGTGGGAAACTTTGAGGCATTCAGAGGAGCACTGTGGCAGAATGTAGAGATATGAAAAAATAAAATGTTGAAATGTTGAAAAAATAAAAAAAATAAACAATAAAATGTTGATTTACTGATTCAATTAAGCCAATGGAATTTTGGCCTGCATAAATAGTATAGTGTCTAGATCCAGGGAAATCATGCCATTCCTCTATTCTGCCTTGGTTAGACCACACCTGGAATACTGTGTCCAATTCTGGGCACCACCATTGAGGGGAGATGTTGACAAGCTGGAATGTGTCCAGAGGAGGGCGACTCAAATGATCAAGATTCTGGAGAACAAGCCCTATGAGGAGTGACTTAAAGAGCTGGGCATGTTTAGCCTGAAGAAGAGAAGGCTGAGAGGAAACATGATGGCTATGTATAAATATGTGAGAGGAAGTCACAGGAAGGAGGGAGCAAGCTTGTTTTCTGCTGCCTTGGAGACTAGGATGTGGAATAATGGCTTCAAACTACAGGAAAGGAGATTCCACCTGAACATGAGGAAGAACTTCCTAACTGTGAGAGCTGTTCAGCAGTGGAACTTTTTGCCTTGGAATGTGGTGGAGGCTCCTTCTTTGGAGGCTTTTAAGCAGAGGCTAGATGGCCATCTGTTAGGGGTGCTTTGAATGCGATTTTTCTGCTTCTTGGCAGAGGGTTGACCTGTATGGCCCATGAGGTATCTTCCAACTTTATGATTCTATGACTGTGAAAACCAGTGCTTTGTCTTAGAGTTCATTATTTGGCTCATTGGGAGGGAAACAAGACAGAAGGCTGGTTCCTTGCTGTTTTTGCATGTCACACAATAAATAAACTTCAGAGCAAAGATTCATAACTTTTTATGGCAAACAAATGAAGAGTTTTCACCAGCATGCTATGTATGCTTCATAAGCCAGGGTTCCTCTAGAATCTGATCCTTGATTATATTGAACTGAGTTATTGAAATAAATGGGACCAAAATGAGCAAGTGTGAAGTTTGGTGTCAAAAGTAGAAGCCTGAACATTTTGCAGAAATGTATCCTTGGACTAGCTTTTCACAAAAATGCTCTGAAAGCTTGGAATAAATTTAATCCGCTGTGGTTCAAAGTGTTACACTGTCCAGTTGTAGTTTAGACATAAAGGCTTTTATCCTACAGTCTCTCTGTCTCAAACATGGGATTCTACAGCTGTCAAGATGACATCATCTTGACCGCATCTCCTTCTATGAACCAGCATAGGCTTTGAGATCGACAGGGGTGGCCCTTCTTCCAGTCCCGAGTATGGTTGGTAGGAACGAGAGAGATGGCCTTCCCTGTAGTGGCTCCCTGGCTCTGGAATACTCTCCCAAAAGAGATTAGATTATCCCCTACCCTTGAAACCTTCCATTCTAGCCTAAAAACATGGATTTTAAAACAGGCCTTTGGCCTTGAGTAGGCTGAAATGGGCCTATATTAGGTTGACACTTTGGCACTTTAGTTGTGTATTGATGGCAGCTAGTTTTAACCATTGATGGAAAGTGTTTTCAAATTGTGCATTTTGTTTTATGTGTTGGTAGTGGTTGTTTATAACTTTTATGTGATATTGTTTTATATTCATGTACTGTTGATGTTTATACTGCACTTGCAGTGGCCTTGTTAGCCACCTCAAGTCCCTTTTCTGGCAGATGGAGGTGGGATACAAATAAAGTTTATTATTGTTTGTATTTATTTTATGATGTCTTCCACCATTTGTTTGTTAGCAAAACAACCTATTAATGAGGAAAAGGTAGAGGATTGTCATTGTGCCTTTTCTTTTCTAGTGCTAGGAGCTTTCTGTTTCTAAGCACGCCCTGTTTAGTATATGGATTAATATATTGGCCTGGGATTTGGAAGATTCAGGTTATTGTCCAGATGAAGACATTAAACGTGCTGGGTTATCTTGGTCCAGTAACTCTTCCTTGGCCTGACCTATTTCACAGGGTTGGACTGAAGATGAAGTGGGGATGAGAAGACCCATATAAATCACCTTGAGGCCCCAACGGTTGTTTAGTTAACTAGACTTTTGTAATTTGTTGTGATGCAGCAGAACAATGTGTAATAGTAAAACTCTAGAAGGAGAGGGGCCCAAAATATGTTTGAAAGGGGGAGTTTCTTTGTCTTTCAGGCTCAGTAAACGTGAACGTGCAGGATTCTATTGTTGAATGTGGGTTAACGGGATTGGAGGACATGACCCAGAAGGTGACGAGGGCCAGATAAGAATATCCTTTGTGAAACAGAGGGAAGTGAGGAAGGTGGGGGTAGGGATAATGGTCCATCTGGGATCTGTTCTAAGCTGGATAAACGGATTACAGCTATAAGCACCAAGGCCCAGGAAATTCAGTGGGTAATCAAGAAGGAAGAGACTACAGGTGGAAGAAGTCAGAGGCCAAACAGGGGTTACAAGCAGCATTGGTTAGGGACGGATGGCCATGGTAACTGGGGAAATAGAGTCTAGAAAAGGTATTTTACTCAAATTTAGGCTTATATTTGGCAGGGTTGGATCTACACGTGGTTGTCTTTTAATCACTCCCATAAATCACAGTCATTATAGTGATGATCCAGAGAAACCACAGTTATAAAGTACAAGCAGTCTGTTAGATTTCAGTCTTTTGAGAAAGTTGGATTCAAATGTAGCTCATTGATTTCAGTTGCCCAGGTCAATATCATAATAAACCAGGGTTACAGGGGGATCCTGGCTTATGAAGTACATAGTTAGTTAGGTGATCCCTCGTTGTCCAAGTAGGATAGTCTTCCAGGATCAGTGTACTGGTGGTGGGTCCGTAGGTGACTATGGAGCCCTATTCTTGATCTGCATCTTCTCCCGCAGTGAAGGCAAGTATGAAGTACAAACAGCATGCTGATGAATGTTCTCCACTTGCAATGGAAGCAGTTAAATAACTATGAACTTTCAGTCTGTAGTTCATTTTTGTGACATGTGAAAACAGCAGGGAGCCAGATTTCTGGCTTGTTTCCCTCCCAACATGCCAGAGAATTAATTCTAAAACAAACCCTGGATTATTTCTCTGTCTCGTCAGGCAGTGGTAAGCCAGAAAGCTGGGTCCTGCTGGGTTTGCACTTTGCACTAAAGCAGACCAAGAATGTAGTCTCTGCTCTCATGCTGCAAGCGGAAAGGATTAGATAGTGTATACCCCAGATCTGGAATTTTTTGTGGTATTTAAGCACTGCCAACATGTCTAGCCTAAGTATGGCTAGCTCCAGATTTTACCCAGTCTCCAATGGTAGGAAGTGCTAATGTCATAGAAAATATACTGTGTATGTATATTTAGGGGAGCTGTCTTTTATCAGAGAAAGTAAACAGGATTTTATGATTTGTGTTAGGGATAGATTAAGACATTATTTGCAGAGTTAGGATATAAATTTGTGGCCTTCTAGCTAAGTTTTTTTTTTTACCACCAAGCATTTCTATTTATCTGTTAACTATATTGCACTTTTAAAAAAAGTAAAATGTGGTAAGCTACAACTTGATTGAGGGTTGGAACAGGAGCCTGGCAGTATTTTAGAGACATTCTATGCTAGTGGTTCTCAACCTATGGGTCCCCAGATGTTTTGGCCTTCAACTCCCAGAAATCCTAACAGCTAGTGAACTGGCTACGATTTCTGGGAGTTGTAGGCCAAAACAACTGGGACCACTGTTCTATGTGTATGTGCTCATATAGGTCTAATCAAAGGGAACACGCATGGAGGGGCTAAGGGCCATATCCTCTTCTGCACTTCTTCATGGACCACAGCCCACTATTTTCACTGAACAAACAGTGACTTTCACTATTTATTACTGTTTTCCATTTGACTGGGATGGGCAAAACAATGATTAAATGGAACATTCACCTCCACTGGAAGTGTTCTTGCCCCCCCCCCAACTTTTTTAATGTGGTGTTGCAGGGGTCATGGGTTAACAAAAAACATTGTGCCTACATCATTCTGAACCCTGGTCTCCATCTTGCTAATGTGGCCTTTTTCTTCTGCTCTTCTTCAGGGGGGCTCACCATACCTCATTGGACCAGAGTTCCCCTCCCCAGACAGGAAGCCCGGGAACACCACCCTCTTGCAAACTACCTTTACTCGGCACTTATGATAGCAGAGATGATTTTCCACTCCGGAAAACAGGTGAGCAAACACACACTACTGCTGGGGAAAACAATAAAAACAGGGAGAAATTGATGCATTGTTATAAAAAATTCAACCCTTTATAGGAAGGAGCCGTCTGACTTTTTAGGTGTGTATGTTGATTTGAAAAACCCACTTCTCTCTGTGTGTGCATATATGTACATTAGAGAGAGAGAGAGAGAGAGAGAGAGCTGTATTGAAGAGCCATTAATATGACAAAGAGATACTCAATTAACCTTAGATTATATAATATGGACAACTAAGATTTTGAACCCAGGACAAAGCAATGAACTGCATTACAGGTCGGGGGCCTTGACCCTAAGCTCAAAGACATAATATGTGTTGGTGTGAAGCCGTGGGCTATTTAAGGTTAGTCAGCTTCAGTTTGCAACCCATCCTTCCACCTTCAGTTCAGTGTGAACTCTGCTGGTCACTTTGGAGCTGGACAGGAATTGCTTCCCATTTACAGTTCTCTTCCTCTCCCCATCCCATCTGGGGGACTGATTGGCTAAAGGAGGTGTCTGTAAATAGGTTGTCTCTGATAGGTGTTGGGTGGGGGGAGAATATAAGAGTTTGGTGTACACTTTGCTAGCCTTTTGGTGAAGAGTAGGCCTCTGTAACTTTAAGTCTATAGGTCCTGTGAACCAGGGGATTGTGAAAGAGCAACCTGGAGAGTTTGTTCTCTCTTATAAAGTTCTTTAATTTGGGAGGCTGTACTCTATGTTTGCTTTCCAATAAACAACCAGTCAAGGTGAGCAACCCATAGCATTGGAATGCCCTTGAGGTCAGGTGTTTCAAGGGAGGCTGAACAGATGGTCACAGATTGATACCTGGCCTTAAGTAGACCTACAGCAGGTTTCTCCCCACTCTTTCTCACCCCTGTACATAACTTGGGCCCCTTCTACACTACCATATAATCTGGATAATGAAAGCATATGTCATATAACCCAATTCTACACTACACATGATCTTAGATAATCTGGATTTTATATGGCAGTATAGAAGGAGCTTCAATTAACAGGTTCTAAGGCAAATAAAGTGGCCCTTGCTTAACCAATATCTCTGTTGCAAAAAGAAATTCTGATAGAAATTAATTGTAATAAAAATGCTAAACTTACATTTGAGGTCATTTTTTCCTAGAGCTACTTCAGTTAGGACTTGCAAGACCTACTGTGCTGACAGGCTTTACAAACAACCTATTTTTAGATGCTACCAGAGCTCTCTTGCAAGAAAGCAACTGTTTGTGTGCTAATTATATAACAACTCAACTGGTCTTTGCAAGAGCTTCTCCGTAGACAAACTGCAAGAAAAGCAACAACCCAGCTGCTATGTGAAAGCAAACCTCCTTAGTTACTATTTCTCCATCTAACCTAGTGTTGTCTAATTCAACTGGCAGCTGGTCCCTGGGGGCAGATGAGAGAAAGCTTTGTCATCACCTGTTGGTCTTTTTAAAATGGAGATGCCAAGTATTGAATTAGGACTTTCTACAAGTATAAATAATGCCTGACTGCTCACTGGAGGGAAGGATATTAGAGGCAAAGATGAAGTAGTTTGGCCACATAATGAGAAGACAGGAAAGCTTGGAAAAGATAACAATGATGGGGAAAATGGAAGGAAAAAAGAAGAAGGGCTGACCAAGAGCAAGATGGATGGTATCTTTGAAGTGACTAGCTTGATCTTGAAGGAACAGTGTGGGCTGGTCCATCAGGTCACAAAGAATTGGAAGTGACTGATTGAATAAACAACAACTATAACATGTATAGTGTGGAAGCTGTTACTGAGCTGTAGGTCTGCCATGAAGTGATGTGGGACTATAATTCTCATCTCTCCTGACCATTAATAGTGTTGACTGGGCTTATGAGAATTGGAGCCATCAACATTTGGAGAGCTGTAAGTTCCCCATTCTTGGGCTAACGCAGCTCTTCTCAAAATGGTGGTCAGTGGGCCAGTGCTTATCTGTGAGACATAGGCTACTGGTCTGCGATGAGTTTCCAGGAAAGACAGGAACAGTTGTTACCAATGGACACAAATTAAAGTGTCAAAAAAGTTATATTTTCAACCTTTGCCCAGCAAAGCTGGACAGGCATATGTGTTAAATGAGTAGTTCCATTAGGGTCCTCTGACATGGCATAGATTTCCTATGTGCAGAGCCTGTCATGTTCTCACACATTTTAGATGTATTTGGGAAGCATCTCCAATCACATAATTTGCTATGCATGGTGGAGTCCATTTGAGTTAGTATTACCTATCTGCTTTTGTGGATTCACATTAAACTTGCCACTGATGAATCTATATAAATAAAAATATAATGTTCATTTGTGGGAATAACATAACTCAAAAACCACTGGTCGAATTGACACCAAATTTGGACACAATACACCTATCAGGCCAAAGAGTGACCA